>NC_089858.1:32818748-32978748 GCF_036373705.1 Amia ocellicauda | reverse complement strand
CGCGTAATAGTTTTACAGTTAGCTCGTTGGCTGTTACCTCATTTTGTAATATTGCCTTTATGTATAAGTGATATATTGTATATGGATACGCTGTTCATAATCAAAATAGGTAGCTATGCATTTTTATGTAGTACATAAAACTAAATTCCGAGTATATATATTAATAATTATTTCATTCAAATTCATGTTTGAAGAATAAATACGTATTTAATATATATCTTGGTTTATCTTTCTTCGCACTGTTCTGTATACAACTTTTTTTTTGCTATTAAAGGTTTAACTTTTCCTTGACTCTTAAATTAATTTATAATGGAAGCATAATAATATGGGACCCACTTCCTCAGTTTTAGCATAGTTATGTGCATCCCTTTTAGTTTACAGGCGGTGCGCATGTGTTGAAGCCCTTGGCGCAGGGACCCACTCGCTAGTGGGAAGTAGATGCACTCTCTCACACTACAGCGGTCCCCTAATAATCTGTACGTTATCACAAATGTTCCTCAAACATATCTCTTTTAGAGGGCAGTTTTTAATTGTACGTTGTTAATTGAAATCATTGACTTCTGTAATTTAATTTAATGGCTTTACATTTTTAAAAATGTAATGTGTAATTGTTGGATGTTCTTACTGGCACATCTACCATACAATTACCTAATGTAATAACAATGTTATTTTTCAAGAGGAGAATACCAGAGAGGGGGATTGGTAAAGTGAGCAGTTTTAAAGCAAAGCTGCTGATAGGCTGCTGTGCGCTGTCACTCAGGCAGCCCCTCCCCTGCCTGCTTTAAATACCCCAGTGCACATAAACCTCCTCACTTGTGCTGTTCTCTTGGGGCTCACAGCTGTGTACCTCAAATTTTAACTCACATACAGAAGTTGTTTTCATTAAACATCTCTCTTTCAAATTGCTTCAGTGAAATTGATGAATACCTTGTTTTTATTCATAATTTTATGTTTCCACAACACGGGTCTCCTTGTCCTTTTTGATTAGAGATTTGTGTTGTTATAGGTTATAGATACATATACTTTTCTGTTTATATAGCTGTTTGGTAGAGGGCCTCTGCTACGCCTCAAGGGGCTTAGGCTGGGGTCACACTGGGGTCACACAGTGGGCAGTAGAGAAACGCAAAAGCCATTCATTTCCAGTGAGGAGGCTCGGAGACCAATCAGATGTACTGTTTTTCAGCCATCTTGAAATTGCAATTGAAAAATACAATTCACGAGACAAAATGAATAAAAACAAATCGAACAAAATATAGAACAAGCTATGTGCATATGAATAAACATTTCAAGAACAGATTACATTTTGGAGATACAAGCCAAAGAGCAACAATTCCTGGGGGGGGGGGGCAGGTGTTAGCAGAAAATATTTACCTGAAAAATACGTGACAGATAACGAGTGAGCTGTGAAATAAACTGCAATAAAATACATAAGTGTTTAAAGAAATAAGTCTTTAGGAGAAATTAATAGGAAAATTGGCGGTGTGAGTAAATTCACTCACTGCCTAAACCCACTGAATCCCAGTCCCTGCTGTTTCACACATGATGGGAGGAGCAGGATATGGCAAAAACCACAGGAGCCCATGGATCCATCCTGCTAGGTGTCAACAATGCAGGCTGGTGTTGGTGTATGAAGTTGTGGAGTGTGTTTTAATGACACACATTGTGTCCCTTGATATGACAGGAGCAACGTTTGAATGCTACAGGATAAATGAACATCATCAGGTGCATCCCTTCATGGCAGCAGTGTAGCCATCTGTGAATGGGTTCTTTCAGCAGGATAATTCCCCATGTCACAAGCCTGGGATTGTCCAGGAATGGTTCCGGGAGCACGGAAGTTAATTCAGCTCACTGCAGTGGCCTGCCCAGTCACCAGATCTGAATCCAATGGAGCATCTGTGGGATGAGATGGAATGAGCTATTCGTGAGCCGTGTCCTTCCACACTAACACCAGTGGACGCACATGCTTCTGGTGTGGCTTGCCTTGGCCTCGACCAAGAGCGCCAAGTCCTGGCTGCTTGCTCCTTCTGCCCGTTTTGTCCATGGTTCGAAGAATGTTCCCTGCTCAACCATTCATACAGAGCCACTGGACAACGTCCACCAACAAAAGGCTCCTCCCCTATGCAGCCAGTCAGTGCCGCCTCCTGCAGGGCTTCTTGGTTGGAGAATGCACTCTCCGTCCAAGCCTCTGACGCAGGGTGTGTGGATGATGAGAAGAGAGTTGAGGAGGACAGACACCTATCTGCTCTGTCTGTCTCTGTGGAGGAGGACCCATCCCTCCTTGTGGGAATGCAGAGGGCTGATGACTACCTGACCCACTGATCTCTCCTTGAGCAGAGCCAGTGGCACCGGCACCCCCGTCACGCTCCCAGATCTCTCCCCATGCTCCTGGACGTTCCCAAGGAGGTCCAGGCCTCCTGAGACAAGCCTGCCTCATCTCCCGCTCTTGTACACACATGACATATGGGTTTTAATCGGATATTGTTATAATAATACAAAAATGCCACTGAAAACAATGGTGGAACCTTCAGACACGCTACATTACTGTGTTTATACCACAGTACACAACACGCTACATTACTGTGTTTATACCACAGTACACAACACGCTACAGTACTGTGTTTATACCACAGTACACAACACACTACATTACTGTGTTTATACCACAGTACACAACACGCTACATTACTGTGTTTATACCACAGTACACAACACGCTACATTACTGTGTTTATACCACAGTACACAACACGCTACAGTACTGTGTTTATACCACAGTACACAACACACTACATTACTGTGTTTATACCACAGTACACAACACGCTACATTACTGTGTTTATACCACAGTACACAACACGCTACATTACTGTGTTTATACCACAGTACATGCTGCATTACTGTGTTTATACCATGGTACACGACACACAACATTAAAGTATTTATATCACACATGTAAGACTTTTTAATTTCGTATGACATTTCTGATATTATCTGCTGTGAATGAACTGAACTTCAATTTCAATGCGATAGTTTAACGGATAGAATGACGGCCATTTCCCCAGACTGCGGCCGGCTGGCTTGACGAGAGTGCGTCCGTCATCACGAAACTTCGTCAGTATTTAGATAAAACATAATATTAAACGTCTATTTACCTCTTTTAGTGTCCAAAACCTCAGTTTGTCACAGAGCAAGGTAGAAATTGACCAATGTTTTGAAACTATGAGAGCAGAAGGTGATTTCTCCTACATTATAGCAAATAATCACCGAGAAATACCGCCAGGACAGGCAAGAAAGCGCCTATTTCAAGGACTCTCTGCGCATGCGCAAGTGGCAAACTAACTGCTGGAGAAAACCGCGGCGCTGATCGCATAGATTTTGACAAACCTAGAACTTGTGTAGTGGGGAAATTGTGTCAATAATCGCTTCCCAGCATTTTGCCTACTTTCTTTTATTTTTTAATTTGTCTGGCAGCAGATTTTGCGTGTGGCAGGGCAGGGCGATCTTCACCTTTCAGTGCTACGATACATGCATTTGCGACTTGGGACAATCCCAACAATACCCACTAGGTAGGGCTGGAGAGCCGGACAGCGGCCGGGCAAATTCGCAATTGTTTGTCCCTGTCGCCCCCAGGTGGAACATTTCGACAATACACCCAATAGACCCATATCTGGAGGACCTCTGTTGTGATTGGACCTCATTTACACAGATAGTGACAGGACAGGCAGAGCAGGCTGAATGCATCAGTGTTAGTGTGTCAGTGGGTCAGCATGACGTTGAGTCAGTGTTAGTACTGAAGTCCGTGTCCGTTTCCCAGTGTGTATCTGTGTGACCATGTGGGTGTGTCAGTGTGAGTGTAGCAGTCTTACCCCCCCCCCCCAGCAGACGGGCACAGTGAAGACGGCTTAGCAGGCGAACAATGGGGTCCTTTCACCGAGCCGACGCCCCCCAAGTCGTGTGGCCTCCTGTCACCGTGGCAACCCCCCCTGGGAGGGTCGAGATCCCCAGCTGGGGCAGAGAGAGGGGCGGAGGAAACACTGGAGTGGTTCTGTGACTCTGTCCCGCTCCCTCTCCCTCTATAGGCTTATAATACTGGCTTGGCAAACTGTTGCAAAGGGGGAGACAGAGACAGAGAGAGGAGAGAGATAGAGAGATGAACTCCTCTTTCCCTTTCATTCTCTCTCTCCCGCCCCTTCCTCTGGTAATTAAAACCAGCTCTTCTCTCTGTGTCTGTACCTGAGTGGCAGAACGGCAAGAGCACAATTCACTTCTGCACAGTGTGGAAGAAGGCCAGAGAGCTCTCACACACTAAGACACACACACACACACACACACACACAGCAATGCACACAAACCCACTCACAATTGAAGTGGGAGCCTGATCCTGCAGAGGAAGAGCAGGATGGGTCAGGTGACAGGAACAATATGGGATTACTGCACTGACCCAATTCAAATACAAGCTGCACACTGCACACACATACACAAGTTTCATTGAGAACAAAAATACTGTACAGGACTAAAACAGTATTATTAATAACCATTATCATCATCATCATCCTGTAATAGCAATACTCTCACAGTGTTCTCACATACAGACTAATAAACCTCCCAACACGTGACTCAGTCAGTCAGTCGGTGTGTCAGTAGTGTATCAGTCAGTGTGTCAGTGTATCAGTCTGTCAGTGTGCCAGTCAGTCAGTCAGTGTGTCAGTGTATCAGTCTGTCAGTGTGCCAGTCAGTCACTTCATCAGTCAGTCACTCACTGTGTCAGTTGGTAATAAAAATGTTGCAGGGGATGAGGGTGTGTCATCACATTTGGTCTGTCTGGTTTATTATGATTATTTTACTAGTTCATCACTGGTTGTTGTGTTGGTGTTTTTCAGTTTTTCTTAACAGCTTCGGCTCATTTTTTTAAACAGTCTTAACATTCTCTAAACTGTAAGTGCAATTGTCACAACGGTTTTATTGGACATCACAACTCTATTGCATGTCTGAAAAATGTAGCAACTCACCCAAAACATTTAATTAATGTTTCAAAACCTAGTTATGCTGTCAGTAAATTGGCCAATGCCACCACAATGAAAAGTTTTGTCATTGTGTGAGCCGTACTGGTCAAAATGTTTAGATGTTTTTTCACCCCGGCAGTCAACCTTGGAAATATTTGTTATATACAAATTTCAGTTTTGTTCTACTTTTTTGTTGACACGGACTGCTTAATGTACTATAATGTCAATTTTGTCTAGCTGAATGCTATTATGTATCACACTAAGCTTTTTAGATACCGATTTCAACAGTAGGGAAAAGTTTACTGGGAAAAGTCAATAGTGTAGTACACAGAAAAAGGATATGCACAGTTGTATGTGTACAGTCAATTATTTTTGTAGCAATGTATTACATGTAAACAGAAAATTCACATTTGCATGTCCATTTTGACATATTTCTTAAATGTAAAGTCATACATAGTGAACAGAAAATTTGCCACAAAATGACTTCCATGCCAAAAAAGACCCCAAAAAAACCCTGCAATAATGAAAAAACCTGTGGTAGTTCTGTAAAAAAACAATTAATTGTACCTCCTCACAGTACATAACACTACAAGTTCCCATCTTCTTAGTGGACACCCTGTCGCTCTTGTTGGTCTGGCCAGAGATTTTCGTCAACATCACATCTGACGTTTTCCCTTGTGATGCAATGGGGGAAAACATCTCCTTGAGTGGCACAACCATCCCCTGCAATGATCGCCTGTGATGTCCTCACAACCAGCATTCATGGCATCTAACAGAGACAGCTGATCTTGTGCCCGATAGTCATATACTTTCCACCTCTCCACTCTGAAAAAAACTCTATCGGATTCAGGAATGGGGAGTATGGTGGAAGGAACTCCATTGTTATCCTTTCATGCGCAGCAAACCATTCCCTAACAATGTTGGTTTGGTGCAAGCTGACATTATCCCACACAATTATATAATTTGGCAAATCTGTTCTAATTAAACCTCTTTCATGTTCTGGTATTACGTCTCTGTAAAGTGTATTTAGGAAGGCCAGGAGAAGTTGGGTGTTCTTGGGCCCAATGTGTTGAATGTGTGCTCACACCAGTCTCAGAAATGGCAGTAGACATTGTAATATTGCCCCCAAGTTGGCCTGGTGTGCCAGTTGTGGCTCGGTGTCCAGTGAGATTGCAGCCACGTCTCCTGCCTATGGCCAGATTGAACCCAGCCTCGTCCACAAAAACAGAAATGTGGGTCGTTTCATGTCTTTCCAGCTACATTATTCTCTATATAGTAACACAGAAACAAAATATAAAGTTAGTTTTACATAGCCTATTCTAGAATCAGACAGTTTAGTAAAGTAGAAATGTTTTCTGTTCTTATTGGCATCTACAACTTCAAGAAATATATACAGGGATCATAGAAGTACATTAAAACTGCCTGTACAATACATCATGTGCACACCAATGGTTTACCTGGACATACTGGTACCACAGCTCCTTCACTCTGTCACTATTCCTCTCAAATAGTACCTTGTACAGTTGTTTCATAGTCATTTCCAAAACTCTGTCTATAGTGGAAATGCTGACAGAATTGATATTTGCAAAGATATTGTTGTCATTTATGATTGCACTTTGGATCTCTTAGCCTGATGGAATTGTTGGCTATGAGCATGTTGCAAATTTCTTGTTCTTGCTGATGGCTGAATACTGCTGCTCTGCCACCAGCATGAGGTTGTTGTGCAGTCCTATATATGACATGTAGAATTCACAAATAGATCATGTTACAGATAGTATATTGTATTCGAATTGTGCTGTATTACTGTGTATTCCTCATACATGTCTTACAGTACATTGTGATTTTCAGACTTGCATTTACCTTTACAATAGTTGTTGTATTGTTGTGAATGAAATGCTGTAACAAAAGTAAAGAACAAGTACATATTTACCCGTTTTCCCTACAGAATGTTTGCACAATTGATGACACTGTGGACCGGTTTACAATAGGCTGTACTCTCTGACCAGCCTCTTCCATTGTAAGACCATGGTTTATGACATGGTCCACAGTTGTGCCTCTGATTTCATCAGGGTCTCTTATTCTTTGCCTTCTACCTCTTCCTCTATTATGTCTTCCCCTAACACCACCACCACGCATTCTTACACATCTTCTTATTTCTCTTCCATGAGCATGTCGCTGCTGTTCAGGGTTGTGATGTTCCTCCATGTTCAAAAACAGTAGTGATTGTGCTCTGGGCAAGCTCCATATATATGCTTCCAAACTTGATCAGTTGATTGGCAAGATTGTGATTCCTATTTAATTACTATGTCACCTGGCAGGTCATTTGCCAATTTAGCAGACATCACAAACATTCCATGTCATAGATATTTATGGAATATACATGTATGTCTGACAGATTTTGATAGTTGAATGGATCATTTTGCATGTGATGGCTCACACGATGAAAGAATGATTATGACAATTTCACAGAATCAACTCATCAGTTTTGATCAGCAAGCCATGTGCTTAGTAGTTATTTTGCAAATTGTAGACAATTGTACTCACTCTTTTTGCAGACATGTGCCAAAACACGTGCAATTTGCTTAAATTAATATGAAATTAAAATCTGGTGTGAACAAGAAACGAATTGTTCAGAAATTAGATCTTATTGTTTTGAAAAAAATAATTCTCATTCGAGAATTGTGCCAAAGCGATTGAGAAAAACTGTAAGCAATCTTAAGCAGATAATTAAAAGTATAGCACACTGCATGTGACAGTTTATAACATGGTACACCACACTAGACTTTACCATATTTCTACCACAGTACACCACCAAGGGAGAAGGGGGGGGGTGACAAAGAAATGATGAATCCTGAGAATGAACTAATTCCAGTGATCAGCTTCGAGATGGGAATTTAATGGGTTCACTTTTTGCACACAGTTTGTGAAGGAACTCGGCAGGTAGGTTGGCTCAAACATCTTGGAGAACTAACCACAGTTCTTCTGTGGATTTAGGCAGCCTCAGCTGCTTCTCTCTCTTCATGTCATCCCAGACAGACTCGATGATGTTGAGATCAGGGCTCTGTGGGGGCCATACCATCACTTCCAGGACTCCTTGTTCTTCTTTTTACGCTGAAGATAGTTCTTAATGACTGTCGCTGTATGTTTGGGGTCGTTGTCATGCTGCAGAATAAATTTGGGGCCAATCAGATGCCTCCCTGATGGTATTGCATGATGGAAAAGTATCTGCCTGTACTTCTCAGCATTGAGGAGACCATTCATTCTGACCAAATCCCCAACTCCATTTGCTGAAATGCAGCCCCAAACTTGCAAGGAACCTCCACCATGCTTCACTGTTGCCTGCAGACACTCATTCGTGTACCGCTCTCCAGCCCTTCGGTGAACAAACTGTCTTCTGCTACAGCCAGATATTTCAACTTGTGACTCATCAGTCCAGAGCACCTGCTGCCATTTTTCTGCACCCCAGTTCCTGTGTTTTCATGCATAGTTGAGACACCTGGCCTTGTTGCCACGTTGGAGGAATGGCTTTTTGGCCGCAAGTCTTCCATGAAGGCCACTTCTGACCAGACTTCTCTGGACAGTAGATGGGTGTACCAGGGTCCCACTGTTTTCTGCCAATTCTGAGCTGATGGCACTGCTGGACATCTTCCGATTGTGAAGGGAAGTAAGCATGATGTGACTTTCATCTGCTGCAGTAAGTTTCCTTGGCCGACCACTGCGTCTACGGTCCTCAACATTGCCCGTTTCTTTGTGCTTCTTCAAAAGAGCTTGGACAGCACATCTGGAAACCCCTGTCTACCTTGAAATGTCTGCCTGGGAGAGAGCTTGCTGATGCAGTAGAACTACCTTGTGTCTTGTTGCGGTGCTCAGTCTTGCCATGGTTTATGACTTTTGACAGTAAACTCTCTTCAGCAACCTCACCTTGTTAGCTGAGTTTGGCTGTTCCTCACCCAGTTTTATTCCTCCTACACAGCTGTTTCTGTTTCAGTTAATGATTGTGTTTCAACCTACATATTGAATTGATGATCATTAGCACCTGTTTGGTATAATTGTTTAATCAAACACCTGACTATATGCCTACAAAATCCCTGACTTTGTGCAAGTGTACCTAGAAGAATTGATGCTGTTTTGAAGGCAAAGGGTGGTCACACCAAATATGGATTTGATGTAGATTTTTCTTCTGTTCACTCACTTTGCATTTAGTTAATTGATAAATATAGTCTATTAACATGTCTATTTTTGAAAGCATTCTTACTTTACAAAACTATTCCACAGTACTGTATATAAACACACAAATCTGGGGGATGTTTGAAGCAGGGATTAATTTTATTGTGGGCTGGACTGGAGTGAGTGGTGGATTACCTGTGGGGGCAGTGTAAGTGTGGGGGTACACTGGAGTTCACTGGTGTGTATGTGGTGGTGGTGGAGCGGTTGAGGTGGCTGAGAGGTACAGTGTGAGACAATGTGACAGCAGCTGCTTGGGCCCAGTGCTGGTGGCCGTCTGGCTGATTGTGGCTCTCCTCCCCTGGGTGGCATCTCTGACACGTCCCAGGCTCTCTTGTCTCTGCCAGGCCTCGGGACAGCCATCCCAGCTGCCGCCTATCCCCCTATGTTTTGGCAGTGCTGGGGGGGTGGCAGTGAGGGGGGGTGTCAGCAGGACAGACTGGAAATTTCCGCCGTGTCTCCACTCTGTGTGTGAGGCAGGAAGGGAGGGGTGGTGGGGGGCAGTGGGGGGGTGGGGAAGTTGGCAGTTGGCCAATTGCAGCAGGAAGCTCCCGGGTTCACACAGACGACAACAGCAGCATCTGGACTGGACTCACCCCACAATGCACTCTCACTCGTTAGCACACGCTGACACAATCAGACACACACATGCATCTGGCACCAAGACGTTAGCAGCAGATCCTTTAAGTCCTGTAAGTTGCGAGGTGGGGCCTCCATGGATCGGACTTGTTTGTCCAGCACATCCCACAAGATTTTCTATCTTATTTTCTATCTTACTGTCTGTTGGATCGGACCACACGGGCCAGCCTTCGCTCCCCACGTGCATCAATGAGCCTTGGCCGCCCATGACCCTGTCGCCGGTTCACCGCTTTTCCTTCCTTGGACCACTTTTGATAGGTACTGACAACTGCAGACCGGGAACACCCCGCAAGAGCTGCAGTTTTGGAGATGCTCTGACCCAGTCGTCTAGCCATCACAATTTGGCCCTTGTCAAAGTCGCTCAGATCCTTACGCTTGCCCATTTTTCCTGCTTCTAACACATCAACTTTGAGGACAAAATGTTCACTTGCTGCCTAATATATCCCACCCACTGACAGGTGCCATGATAACGAGATTATCAGTGTTATTCACTTCACCTGTCAGTGGTCATAATGTTATGGCTGATCGGTATATATATATATCTATATATATATAGATATATATATATATACACAGTTAGGTCCATAAATATTTGGACAGTGACACAATTGTCATAATTTTGTCTATGTACGCCACTACAATGGATTTGAAAGGAAACAATCAGTATGTAGTCCCCCCAATGTTAGGGGCTCAAAAGTAATTGGACAATCTAATATAATCATGACTTCAACTGTGAGTTTCAATACTTGGTTGCAAATCCTCGCAGTCAATGAATGCCTGAAGTCTGGAACCCATAGACATCACCAGATGCTGGGTTTCTTCTGGGTTTGCCTCCAGTTTTGCCTTAGAAATCAAAACAAACCAATCAGAGAGATAGCAAAAACCCAGCATCTGTGGATGTCTATGGGTTCCAGACTTCAGGCAGTCATTGACTGCAAAGGATTTGCAACCAAGTATTGAAACTCACAATTTAATTCATGATTATGTCAGTTTGTCCAATTACTTTAGAGCTCCTAAAATAGGAGGGACCACATATAAAAATGGGTGTAATTTCTACACCATTCACCCAATTTGGATGTAAAAACCCTCAAATTAAAGATGAAAGTCTACACTTAAAGCACATCTTGATTTTTTTCCTTTCAAATGTATTCTGGTGGCATACAGAGCCTATATATATATATATATATATATATATATATATATATATATATATATAGCGCTGGAAAAAATTAAGAGACCACTTAACATTTTGTTTAAATACTATGAATACAATTTGTATTATTATTATTAGGCTATTATTATTAATATTATTATTTTCTATCTTAAGTTTTAATTTATATTATTTTATGTTAATAGTACCAGATTTAGTAACAGTTGAACTTATTTGCGACTTTCTGTTGGGGTCTCCATTAACAGTAATAATAATACAAAAATCTTAATTTTATCTCAAGTCAAAGAGTACAACAATATATAACATATATACACATACATTAATACAATACATTGAATAAGTATCATCATCATCATAATAATGCCTTTCGTGTCCTAAAATGTCCCAGTATGCAGTGGGCGAGTGTGAGATCTGTGTGTGTGGCTGAGAGGAAGAGGGAGAGGCGGCGGGTGTGTTACACTGATGCTCTCTGGCGCCTCTCTCTCTCTCTCTCTCTCTCTCTTTCTGTCTCTGCCTGTTCCTCCTCTCTTTTCTCTGAAGGCTGGACGCGACTGTGCTTCCAGGTTTATAAAAGCAATGCAGAAAGGAGGAGAGGGAGGGAGGGAGGGAGGGAAGTTGAGGGGGGCTCGGTGTCTTTGATCTTTAAATACCCTCTGCGTTACAACCACAATCCGATGCTTTGATGTATATATAAATAAATAAATATATATATTGTTCTTGTTCCACGACGTTACCCACTCCTGACCTGCACACTTGCAGACGCTCCCTAACGCGCTCGCCCTGCGCTGTGTGAGAGAGACGGGCTGTCTTCGCTGTCTCCTTCCATTTTATGTGTACACGGAGACTCTCGCTGTCCTTCTCCAGTTGCTGCCCCCCTCCTCCGCCTCTCTCCCTCCTTCCCCATCCATCCCTCCTCCTTCCCTCTCTCCGTCCCCCTCCCCTCCCCGATGTACAGAGTTTGTACAATGTAGACGCTCCCTTGGCCCCGCTCTCCCCCTCCCCCCACTAGGCAGGCTCCCGTTTCACTCAAAGATGGCGGCGGCTGTGGAGGCTCTAGTCCCTGGCTGCAATTTTGGTGTTGTTGTTGTCCCTTCTTCGACCCGTTCTCGGCACATTGTTCCCGGAGACTCTACCCGAAAGCCCGGTGAGTACCTTGAAGCCTTGCGGCCGGTTTCCACAGGGGGCTTGCCGGGACTACCCTTCAACAAGACGACCCGAACCCGTCCTGGCTTTCTGGGAACCGAGAAAGAGAGAGGGAGAGAGAGGAGAGGAGAAGAGAGGAGAAGAGAAGGGGGGTGTGTGTATATGTCTGTGTGTGTGTGTGTGTGTGTGTGAGGGAATCGAGGCCTACCTCGCCACAACGGCCTTCTCGCTGCTGCACCGCGGGCACTGCGAGCGAATGGGAGGGAGGAAGAGAGAGAGAGGGAGGGGGTGAGTGAGTGAGTGAGTGAGTGAGGAGGGAGCCGACGGGCGGGGGGGCAGCGCATACTCATGGCCGAGGCTGTGACGGCGAGGTCGTGCGGCCTAGTTTCCTCCCCAGTCTCGGGAAGGCACACTATCCTCGCTGACCGACCAGGGGGAGCCGAGCGGAGAGGTAGGCCCTGCAGCCTCGGACTCGCAGTTGGGGCGGCTGGCTGAGCCCGGGTGGCAGATGTGGGTGGCGTGCCAGGTCGTTGTTGTTGTTGTTTCAAATCCCCCGGACGTTGCGGGAAGAGCGTCATTGTTTTTGCGTCGGCAGGGTGTGTATCACCGATATGGATACCCTCGCTGCTGTGTTTAAATCATATCTATCGACAACATTGGCAGCGTTGTCTGTTATTGTACGTTTTCGTGGCAAAGTTGGGCGAGAGGAGCAGCAGCAGATATTTGTAAACACAGGGAGCCGGTGTAGAAGTGGAGAGAAGTGCAGGTTGGGAAAATCGCTGTTTTAAAGGTAAATGTATGAGCTGCACCAGGAACACCTGTGTTTTCTGCCCCACTGTTGACATTGGTACAGATTAACAACACGGGTAAGGAAAGTAGAAGTTGAACCGTATCTTTCTGTCTGGAGTTGTACTCGTTTTGGAAACGTGTGAACTGCCAGCCAGGCTGTGTATCTTATGCTGTTGATGGTGTATACATGTGTTGTCTTGGTGAAGGATTAGACGGGAAACAACCGTTTTTACCCCGTCTGTGCCGAGCCAGTGCTGAACATGTGCGGAAGGTCATGTTTTGAAGCGATGTAAATAGACCGTAAACACACACACACAGTTGTAACGCAGATGCTGCACTACCTGTACCAGTAACAGCCAGCCTATCTCCGGCACTTTTCAAATGAATTAATACTTACGCTCAAATGTAAGAGTAATAAAAGGTTAATAATAGTGGTAGCCAAAGCACGACATTCCCCCACAGAGGAGGACGGTTTGTCTGTAGACTACTGACCTGCTTTATATCCCGCCCCCCAAAAATAAAAATAATTATAGTGTGCATGATAATCTTACTGTATTTCTTTTAATGCATTGAACTAATTGAATTATATATTATTTGGTCTTAGTTCTTATACTATACTTTTACTTTAATCCTTGATTTTACAAAGGTCAAGAGAGGGATGGGTATGTATTGGTTTAGAGCAGCTATAGTTCCTGGGTGAGTGGTGGTAGTAAACGGACCGTAGAATAGGGGTAAAGATTACAAATATTAAGCACGGGGAAAGTGTGACTGAGTAATAAGGAACATTTGTGGCATGAGAAGTACAGGGTGTGTTGAAAGTGACCGTGAGAGTAAGTGTGTCTGTGTGTCTGTCTCTGAGTGAGAGGGTCAATGTGTTTGTCTGAGAGTGTTATTTTCTGCCTATGGTGTGTGTGTCTGTGAGAGTGTGATTGTGTGTGAGTGTGTGCTTGCCAGGGTGTGCAGGCTGCCCGCTGAGAGGCTAATGAAAGTGTAATGGGCTGTGCCGTGGCAGCTGAGAGTGCAGCAGGGTGGCACAGCGCGGGGGCACAGGTGTGCCGCACACGTGAACCATCTCCCCGCTCCTCCTCGCAGCCGCAGCTCTGCCCTGCTGCCAGCCTGCCCCAGCGTCTACTTCAGCCCCAAGTTTTTGCCACATGCTGTTTATCTGAGTGTGTGTGTGTGTGTGTGTGTGTGTTCACGGGGAACTTGCTCTTAGGTTTGTGGAAGTTTAAACGATAGAAATAAGAATAAAACATGACTGACGGTGCAGGTGGAAAAGGGGGGGATACAATATTTAGGTGTGTTTTGTTGTACACCTCAGCATAGGTGAGGATATTTTCAGGTCTTGTCATTGCATTCTCCCTCTCTGTGAAGTGTCTGTCGCTCTCCCCCTATCTCTTTCTCCCTCTGCGATTCCCTCCCTCTCTGTGTTTGTGCCAGTCTCCCTCTCTGTCTGTCAGTGTGATGCTAATGCCTGCTGTGTGTGTCCTCTCCGCAGGGTGCGCGCACTACTGAGCTTGAGGCGGCATGAAGGTGATCGGGCAGCGCTTGTCCCTGGGGTGAAGTTGCGTCCCGCCGGAGCCACAAGCAACGCCACTGCGACGAGAGGCTGCGGCCTACACCTGGAGCACAGCTACACACACTCGAGCACAGGAAGAAAAACACTCTGTCCCACGGGACAGTGGAGAGAGGACACAACCTACTTTGTTCTTGGGCTGATTTTTCTGTCCATTGCTTGGCTTTTTTTTTTTTTTTTTTTTTTTTTCTCTCTCTACTTTGATATTAACCCCTGTGGGGGGCTGTGGTCCAGGAGGACGTATAAAACCAGACCAGGACCTTTTTGCAATTTTGGAAAACACTAATTAAGAAAAGAAAAAACCCTGACTGTGAAAAAGAATACCAGATTTATTTTTGCTTTCATTCCCTGGGCATTTGGACACTTTCCTTTTGGACGGGAGTACTTGCTCACACCTGCAGGGACACAGCAAGCGCTTGAGTTCCCAGAGTGCCCTCGCAGTCTGTCGGCTCTTCCTTCTCCAGCCCGGCGCCCTGCTCCGGAAAGGGGGGTGTGTTTCCGTCGAGACGCAGTCCCGGGGGGGTTGGGGGGGGCTGGGCACCAGGCCTATGCTATGGTGAGCTGCTCCCGCTCCGCCTGCTGCTGCTCGATCTCAAGGAGTGAGGGATTGTCCACCCGGCACCGAGAGAAAGGATAGCCAGAGGAGGAAGGAGAAGGGAGGGGGAGGAGGAGGAGGAGGAGGGGGAGGAGAGAGGAGGGCGCGGGACGGCCGGTTCCTGGATGGGATTGTCATCCGGCCGGCGCCGCAGCCGAGGGTCAGCCATGGTCCGGCTGGCCAACCCGCTGTACACGGACTGGATTCTGGAGGCCATCAAGAAGGTGAAGAAGCAGAAGCAGCGTCCCTCAGAAGAGCGCATCTGCAATGCGGTGTCCATGTCCCACGGGCTGGACCGCCAGACCGTGCTGGAGCAGCTGGAGCTGGGTGTGAAGGATGGCTCCATCCTCAAGGTCTCCAACAAGGGCCTCAATTCTTACAAGGACCCTGACAACCCCGGGCGCTTGGCCTTCCCCAAGCCACGCAGCAACAGCAGCAGTAGCAGCGGCGCTGCTGTCGGTGGGGGGGGAGCTGCTGGGGGGACGGGTGCTGCAAATGACCGCAGCTCCAACCCGGCCAAGCAGCCCAGCCTGGACTGGAACAAGCTGGCACGCCGTGCCCTGGAGGGCCTGCGGGAGCCGGGCGGGGCGTCCCTGAAGAGCATGGAGCGCTTCCTGCGGGGGCAGCGCGACGTGGCGGCCTGGCTTGCCGGTGGGGGCCCTGCCGCCCCGGCCCTGTTCCACCAGCAACTACGGCTGGCGCTTAAGAGAGCGCTGGCCCACGGGCGGCTGCTCAAGCAGGGGCCACTGTATCGCCTGCCGGGCCGGGCTGTGGGGGGCCCCCACGCACACCCCCGGCGTGATGGAGATGACGACCCCCCGATGGACTTTCTGGCTTCCCTGCCCCCCGTACGCCTGCTGCCTCACGAGAAAGACAAGGTAGGAGAGAAGTGTGTGAGGGATTGTGAGTGCGGATGTTTGTTGTGAGTGTGAGGAAGAAACATGTTGTTGCTCTGCTTTCCCACTGTAAGGGCTGTGGGTGTCCAGGATGTGTTGCTTGGCCTGCAGTTGGATCATGCTGCACGCTCAGACTACAGTGCCTGGAGACACTAGCGCTGCCTCTGTGCCCACGGCTGCCCCCTGCTCTGAGCAGAGCACTCCCGGTGCTGGCTGACTGTGTGTGTGTTTGGGGTACAGGCTGCCTCCAGCTGGGTCAGGGAGACTTTGTGTAACGTGTTGTGAAACGTATGGAGAAGCCGTGAGGTTGTGCAGTTGTGCGTTTATGCTGTGTTTACAGGGCTGACACGCACAGGTGTTACTATTAAGTGTTTCTGCAAAGTTCTGTCAATTTGTATGGAAGAGTGTCACACACTCGGGCACATCCCATACCTTGCTGTCTGTCACAGTCTTCTCGCGCTCTGATGTGCACAGAGAGAGTTGAGAGCACTACTGTGTGAGGCTCTGTGGGACCCGGGACAGGAGTGCAGTTTGGGTGGTAAAAAGAAGTTATGAGTCCGATCTCCCTGAACATTGTGGAGCCTGTGCTTCTCAGAGCTGGGACAGTCTCTGTGAGTTGAGGGGGGAAAGGGGCTGTGGAGCCCAGGTTGCTGTCTGTTGCCTTGTGTGAGGAGCTGCAGGGACTCTGCTGTCAGGCCCCTCTAGAGTGTTTTGCACAGTGCAGAGCTGTACTGTGAACTGAGCAGCCTGTGTCACAAGAGCAGCAGGCCAGTGGGCACCTGTGCAGTCTGTCCCCCTCGCAGAGAGCAGCATACCAAAGCACTCTGATTCTGTCAGCTCTCTAGGGTGGGGATTGACACAGGTGTGGCTTCAGCGGTCAGTTTTAAAGAGATTCTGTCTCTCTCTGCCTCAGAGTGTCTGTCTATGGTAGGGGTGTCCTAGCCTAGTCCTGGAGAGCCCCAATCTACTTCTGTAGGTCAAACAAAATCACCAATTTCTAAACCCTGGGAACACATGTGAGTTATTAAGCAAGTCGACCAAGGGGATTCCTTCCTCAGGAGGCTGCAGGTATTTAGATAATTGCTCCAATAGTTTCTAAAGGACTGAGTTCATCAGGTAAATATACCTGCAACCTCCTGAGGGAAGAATTCCCTTGGTTGGCTTAATTGATTAATAACTCGCGTGTTCCCAGTGTTTAGAAATTGGTGATTAAGTGGATTGGGACACTCTCCCGGGGGGATGGAGAGTGAGAGAGGTTTTGTAAATTAGTGATGCAAGGGTGACCTCTAAAACCTGCTGCATAGGGGCTCTCCAGGACCAGGGCTGGACACCCCTGGTCTATGGTGTCTCTGAGAGTGTCAAGCAGCAGCAGGTTTTGGTATTTTACAATATGCCTACATACATGCTCTCCTTGTGTACATGTTAGGTGTGAACAGCAAAAAATACAACCACTTTAAAACAATTCAACAATTTAGTACCAGACTGCCCTGTCTAATTCTGGGGGAAACGCTGGTGTGTGTCAGTGAGATGGTATTTGTAAAATGTCTGTGCGGTCTCTATGGTCTTTAGTGTTAATTATCAATGTGCGTTGACAGTCCGTCGGGGCGCAGGGGCTCCGTGTACTCAGTGTACTCAGTCCTCTACAGCATCAGTGGTCCATCCTGTGAGAATCCTGCCTGATTTGACGATAATGACATGCAGGCAGATGCTCCTGCAGCTGTCTCCTCAGTGTGAGAGTTTGACCCTCTCCCAGGAATCCCTGCTCCCAGAACGACGGGATTTTCCCTGGGAGGGAGCAGGAGCAGAGTAGTGCTGCGCTGAAGCTCCGGCCACTCGCCCCTTGTGCTCTGAGCAGGCAGGGTCACTGGAAGGTCATGACTGGGGGTTGTGGTGAGGGGGGGGAGTAATACAGGGGTCAGGGTGATAGGTACTGAATTTTATTTCTTTGCTCTACAGTCAGGAATCGGGCTCTAGGTCTGTCGGGCAGGACTGGTTCACTGCCTCCTCAGAAACTATTCCTCCCTCCATCTCTCACTCTACCCCTTCCTCGTTGAGGATGGTTGCTGTGTTTTGACGAGGGTCTCTGTATCTGTCAGTCCCCAGTTTAGTGTAAGTCATTCGGTCAGTGTGTTGGGCACTCGGGTGGGCAGTGAATTGGTCGCTGTATCGTTTATTGTGATAGTCAGTGTGTTTGTCATTATCAGCACTTCCCCCAGAAATTATGCATTTGTTTTGTGTTGTTCCAAGGGGGGTGGCTTGTGAGTTTGTGAGACAGAACACTGTTGTACAGTCAGTATGTTGTTCAGTTGCTCAGTGTGTTGGAGAGTCAGTTGGTAAGTATCAGTCCCTATATGTTTGATCCTGCCGTCACCGCTTGTCCTTCTTTTGGCTCTTAAGGAGAGCTGTGCTGTGTGGAGTGTTGGGCTGGGCTGGGTGTGTGGCGTTGAGCTAGGCTGGCCTGACTGTGTGGTCCTGGGCTCTACTGGGTGTGTGGTTCTGGGTGCTGGCCTGGGTCTGTGGTCCTGGGCTGTACTGGGCATGTGATTCTGGGTGCTGGGCTGGCCCGTTGTGGTAGTTGCATAGTACTCATACCCCAGTCATTGCTTTTCACTGGCACTGAGCACTCCTGCACAGTACACACTGACACTGCGCTGGCACTCTGCCCACTGGTGCTGGGCAGAGTTCATGCATCTGTGTCTCTCCCCCCTTCTGTGTGTGTGTGCATCTCTTTCTCTCTCGCTCTGTCTGCCTGTTTATCTGTCTCTCTCTCTTGAAGTCACCATCTCCTTCTTTCCCCCTCTTGTTCTGTCAGCCTATTCCTCTCTCTCTCTCTACTACTCCTCCTTCCCTTCTCTCCAGCTGTAACTCTTGTTTCCTGTTCTCTCCCCCACTGTTTTTTTCTTTCTCCCCCTCTCTCCATTCATGTTTAATCTCCATCTCCCCCTCTCTTTCTGTCCTCTGTCGTTCTCCTCTCTGTGCTCTCCCCCTGTTCCCCCTCCCTCCATCTTGCTGTGTCCTGTGCGCTGAGCAGTGGGGGTGTGGGGAGAGGGGCGAGGGGTCGGATTAGGAGGGGCTGTGTGTGTGGTGGGGTGGAGGGATGCGTTTCTCATGCTAATGAGAACCTTGACTGAAGAAGAGGCAAGGACAGCAGGACTGCCTCTCGCTTTCTCTCTCGCTCTCTCATGCTCTCTCCAATATCTCATAAGCTTTTAACATATATTTACTTACATTTTTACATTAAACTTGTGAAGATATTAATTATTGTATACATAGCGTCATAGCCACAGAGTGATCAGTCTGCTTCTCAGTGTGTGGCAGGCGGTGAGGTATTCTGCCTCTATCTATGCTGTCTTTGAGTCCTCCCCCAGCAGGATTGCCACTCTCCGCTGTCAGTCCCTCCCTTTCACTTCCCATTCTGTCTCTCCTCTCCTCTGTGCGAGAGGAGGAGAGACAGTGGAGCGGCACACCCCATGGTTGACTTAACCAATCTCTGACTGCAGTCTTTCCATCCCCCTGTCACAGTGCACTGTCCTTCCCTCACTCTCAGGTGGAGGTGTGAGCTGCACATACTCGGCACTCCAAGCTGCTCTAGAGTAGGGCTGCAGTGACAGGTGTGCCCCGTGTACAGCTGGGTATGTTGTGCTTTTCCTCGGTACAGTTCATACAAGAGCCACTAGGCTGTGGGTTAGTGTAATGCTCTGCTGCGGGAGCCTGATCTGAGCTGTCTGTGTGTACGTCAGTGTGTCGCTATGATTGTGTGTGTGTGTTTGAGCAAGTGTGTGTCTCTGTATTTACCTGCTTCTTCCTCAGCCTGGTCACACTTCACTTCACTTCCTGGTGTCTTAATTGAAAGTGGCTGAGCGGTATTCATTGCTGAGGTGTCTTCTAACGAACCACTAACAAGCATCCAGACCATCGCCCGGGAGAGAGAGAGTGGCACGGAGAGGAGAACACCCGTCAGCACAACTCTCCTGCCCCGCCCGCAGTGACTGTCATAACACTGTTAACTGCCTTCCCTTAATAAAGACATATTCCTCCTCTCGGCTGGTTTTCAATTCAATAAAAATAAATAGTGATAAACCTTGTCTCTGTCCCTCCTCTCTTCCTCCATCAATAATTGAGCAGGTCTGACCTATTGGGAGAGTAGCCCTGCTGTGCTAGAGTCAGGGAGTAACTCAGTGTGATGCAGGCTGGTGTCCAGTTACCATGTGCTGGAGTTGGGGGGGTGGAGTCACACTCAGGGCACAGCCGTGTGAGCCAGCCTGGGCTGCTCTCTGAGCTCCATACCCTCTCTGTGACACTGCAGAGTAGATATAGATGTAGCAGTGCAGTGGATCGGACTGCTGTGTGGTGGGATTGCCATGTTGCCCTCCCTGAGAGGGTGAGAGAAACAGCGGAGGGGAAGACACTAAAGAAGGGTTTAGAGGGAGAGGGAGAGTGGGAGGCATGAAGGGAGGGGTTTATACATGGGGGGAGGCATGGAAGGAGGGGAAAGAATGGAGGGAGGTGTTTACAGAAAAGGGGATGCATGGAGGGAGGGGTTTAGAAAGGTGAGGAGGTGGCAGGTAAAGAACTGTCTGGAGTGAGGGGAGTCTGAGTAATGTGTGGACAGAGCAGGTGGAGTGAGGGAGTGGATTGCACAAGCAGAGCTGCACTGATGTGGCTGTCTCTGACCTCTGACCTCGGTTTCTCTGGCTCTCAGGACTCCATGATTGTGTTCATGGTTGTATATCCTCTTTTTTGTGTTTGGTGGTGGTGTGGGTTGCATTCCCAGTCGTCGGGCTGCTTGTCCTGCTGTTCCACGGGAAGCACAATGCCAAGTTCGTGGTCTGACAGTTGCCACGTTGTGCTCCTGAGTTGGTGTTTAGTGAAGCTCCAGCTGAGCAGTGTGGTGTTCAGCGATGCCCTCTAGTGGACAGAACTGAATTGGGCTGTGCTGGAGTGCAGCTGTACCAGGAAATGAGCGGCACCTTATTTGTTGTGATCTTTTTTTTCTTCAGTTGGTTTGTTCCTTTTGAACGAAATAAATCTTTTCAATCTAAACTGATTTAGGAAGCATTGAGTCAGCCAGCAGCGCAGGTGCACAGTGTGTATCAGTGCCGAAGGCTGGTGTGTGTGTGTGTGTGTAGACATACATATCTGTTTGTGAGCGAGTGAGTGTATTGGGGTGTTCATTAAGCGTGTCTGTCAGTTTCTGTGTTGGGCACCCTGCTTGGTACTAATCCCAGTCTCCTTCTCTCGCCCTCGCCCTGTTTCCCTCCCTCTCCACCCCCAGCCGGTGGCAGAGCCCATTCCAATCTGTAGTTTCTGTCTGGGGACGAAGGAGCAGAACCGGGACAAGCAGGCTGAGGAGCTGATCTCCTGCGCGGACTGCGGCAACAGCGGTGAGTGGTGGCGCAGTGGCCAGCTACTCTGCTACAGCTGCTGAATAAATGGCGAATACGGAATAGAGGGAAGTGGGCTGTCTTTTGTTTTTAAAGCCCACCTGCTGCTGTATCGAGGGATTGGTGTGGGTTTGATATGTAAAGAATATGAAATACTGTGTATTGGAAATCTCTCTCGCCTCCCTCTGTGTCTCTCAGGACACCCATCCTGTCTGAAGTTCTCCCCGGAGCTGACGGTCAGGGTGAGGGCTCTGTGGTGGCAGTGCATTGAGTGCAAGACCTGCAGCTCCTGTCAGGACCAGGGCAAGAACGCGGTGAGCGAGGAAGGGAGAGAGAGAGAGAGAGAGAGAGAGAGAAGGAAGCGGGTGGTGTGTGAGAGCGTGTTTGAGGGAGAGGGTGTGTATTTTTACAGGGTGTGAGGGTGAGAGTATGTGTGAAAGGGTGAGTGAGGGTGAGAGGGTGTGTAAGGATGAAAGGGTGTCTGATCAGCACATTTGTATGACTGCCTGTATGCCTCTCTGTGCAGTTGTCAGTATCAGTGTCTCTGTTGATCAGTGCAGTTGTTTATATACAGTGTGTGAGTTTCACTGCGCCACTATGACTGTCTATACTGCTCTGTTACTGCGCTCACTGCCCCTTTCCCTCCCTCTCTTCCCCTCTCTCTCTCTCTCTCCTTTTCCAGGAGAACATGCTGTTTTGTGACTCCTGTGACCGGGGCTTCCACATGGAGTGCTGTGACCCCCCTCTGACTCGGATGCCCAAAGGTCAGACCCCCCCCCTTCTGACTCGGATGCCCAAAGGTCAGACCCCCCCCCCCTCTGCAGGGCATCTACACCCCCCCGCTCACAGATAGTTGGGATAACTATACACATTCTTTCTTTCTTTCTTTCTTTGTTTATTTATTTACTTGACTCGTGCTGTCCTTTCACTAACCCTGCTGATGTGGTCAATGAGACTTGAAATGCCAGCGTGTCCATTACAGTAGAACAGTGCTGTTACAATAGGGCGCTGTGCTGTAGTAACTTCTGTTACAGTAGAGCACTGTGCTGTAGTAACAGTGCAGTAGAAAACTGCTGTTACAGTAGGGGTGTGTGCTGTAATAACAGTGTTGTTACAATAGGGGGCTGTGTTGTAGTAACTTCTGTTACAATAGGGGGCTGTGTTGTAGTAACTTTTTTGTTACAGTAGGGGGCTGTTCTGTAATAACAGTGCTGTTCCTATAGGGTGATGTCCTGTAATAATGCTGTTATAGTAGGGGGATGTCCTGTAATAATATCTTAGTTATAGTGTGTGTGTGTGGAGGAGGGGGGTGGTGGCTTTGCTGTAATAACAATGCTGTTATAGTAGGGGAGCGTCCTCTAATAACAATGCAGTTACAGTAGGGGGCTGTCATGTAATAATACTGTAGTTAGGGGGGCTGTGTTGTAATAACAATGCTGTTACCTTAGAGGGATGTCCTGTAATAACAATGCCGTTACAGTAGGTGGCTGTCCTGTAATAACAACGTAGTTATAGTGGGGGGGGTGCTGTAATAACAATGCTGTTACAGTATGGAGTTGCAGTAAATACACTGCATAGGTATGTGGTAGGAACCCAGTTGGGGTCTGCAGTGACAGGTCAGCAGCGCAAAGGTCAAGGGTCAGGGGTCATGGTGTGCTGTGTCCTGCAGGAATGTGGATCTGTCAGATCTGTCGGCCGCGCAGAAAGGGCAGGAAGCTCTTGCACGAGAGAGTGGCTCAGATCAAGCGGCGCTACAACACGCCGCTGGGCCGACCCAAGAACAGGTAACGATTTTCATATAATTAGTAGTAAAGCTATTACCAAAATTATATTGTAGTCATTGTTATTGTAATTATTGTTGTCCTTGTGGTTGCTAACAGTGTGACTCTGTGCAGGTCGAAGCGGCCCTTCAAGAAGATGCGTGGGGGGGTGGCTGGGCGCGGCGGGCGGCGGCGGAAGGGCAGGGGGGGTCACGGGACGGGACGTTTGTCCCGTGGATCGTCCTCGCCCCCCTCCTCCCCGGCATCCTCCTCCTCCTCTTCCTGCTCGGAGGGTTACCCCGGTGACAACCGGCTTCTGTTCGGTTTCCACGGCGACGGCGAGGCGGCGTCGGGGCTGCGCTTCAACAAGAAGACGAAGGGGCTGATCGACGCGCTCACCAAGTTCTTCACGCCCTCGCCGGACGGCCGCAAGGCGCGCACCGAGGTGGTGGACTACGCACAACAATGTCGGGCGCGCAAGAGGGCTGGCCGCAAGGGCGAGGGGGGGGACCGCAGCTCAGGTGTGTGTCTGTGTGTCTGTCGCTTTCTCTGATTGCTTGTCTGGTCTTCTGTGTGTCTGTCTAACTCCCTGTCTGTGAGTCTGACTCCCTGTCCATGTGTCTGTCCCTCTGCAGACAATCAGGAGTGGCGGGAAGGTGAGGAGCGGCCACCGGGTGTCCAGGACTGTGTCTCTGAGAAGGACATGGAGCTCTTTCGACACATCCAGGAGCTCGCTCTGCAGGTACCCACAAATGTGTGCTGTGCTGGGCTGTGCTGGGCTGTGCTGGGCTGTGCTGAGGGCCCCAGTGTTTTTGCACCTGTACTAGCGGAAACCTTTTATTAGAGACATACATAGTCAGAGGGGAGGAGGGGGTGAGAGAGAGAGAGTGCAACTGATGAGGTGTGATCTCTCCTACGTGTATATGTGGGTGTGTGTGTGTGTATGGGTTGGTGTTTGAGTGAGCATGCTCCAGTTTCCCTGTCTTCCCCAATGTGTAAGCAGCTGTACTGGAGGTCTCTGCCACTGGGCATCAGCCTGGTAGAGCACTGGGAGCTGGGCCACACTGGTTCCCCCCTGCAGGTAGTCTGTGTCTGTCTGTATCTGTGTGTAAGTGTGTCTGTGTCTGTCAGTGTATCCATGTCTATTTTTGTGAGTCTGGCTGTGTGTGTTTGTATGTGTGTCTGTGTGTGTATTTGTGTGTATGTGAGAGAGTGTAACTGTGTTGTGTAACCATGTGCATGCGTTTTGAAGCTGCACTTCTGAACATGCTTCTTAATCGCAGTAGTCGCGTGTGTTTGGGTTTAACTGTATGTATGTGAAGATGTGTGCAAGAAACTTCAGTTGTTAGCACTTCTGGGTTACCGCTTCAGTTGACAGTCTTCAGTTGACCGCTGTTCTGCTGTAATTTTTTCGCGTGCCGCTCCGGTCAGGCTGGGCTCCTGAGTGCGACGCCGGGCTGTATCATTGTCACTGCTGTGTGGCTTTCTGGTGCGTGCTTCAAAGCCAATAGACTCGCATTCAGACAACTAGAGCGCATTACAGACAAGGTCTCACGGGTCTGCAGAAAGAGCTCTTGCTCAGCACAGACGTGTCAGCAGCGTGGGGAGACAGAGGGATATAGTATAGGCATACATTGCAGGCATATAGCGCAGGCATACAGTGCAGGCTAGGGGAGCAGCGAGCAGAAGAGCTGAGGGTGAAGCAGATGGTGTTTGTGGTGCAGCCTTTACTGTGCACAGAGAGAGTCTCACAATCACTGTGTATTAGTATGTGTGTATGTGTGCATGTGTTAGTGTGTGTGTGCGTTTCCGTTGCGCTCAGAGATGTCTGAGGCTTGCAGAGGCGCAGTTTCCACTCCAGACCACAAGCCTAATAATAACCTGCAGAAACAGGAAATCACACACACACACTCTGCACATTCACATTTACACACACACACACACACACACACTCTGCACATATGCATTTACACATACACACACGCACACACACACACACGCACACACACACACACACACACAGATAATCACTTGCACTCAGACACACTGAGTAGCACTGTGGTGTGGTGGTCAGGGCTCTGGACTCCTGAGTGCAGGGTTGTGGGTTCAGTCCCGGGTGGTGGACTCTGCTGTTGTACCCTGGAGCAAGACACTGCACCACGAGTGACCCAGTTGTACAAATGGCTAATTGTATGTACAAATAATGTAATAAGTCGCCCAGGTTAAGAACATTTGCTACAGAATGTAATGTAAAAAACTGAAATGTAATGTAATGCACTGCACACACTGAATGTCCTCAGCATTCTAACCTCTCTTTGGTTGCTCTCCAAAGCTCCCAAGTAAGTCTGGTCTCTGACATTTCTCTCTCCCTCTTCATCTTCCTTTCTCTCTCCCTGTCTTCCTCCCTTTCTCTCTCTACAGAAGGTGGGCGTGACTGGGCCCCCTGACCCGCAGGTGCGCTGTCCCTCTGTGATTGAGTTTGGGAAGTACGAGATCCAGACCTGGTACTCCTCCCCCTACCCCCAGGAGTACAGCCGGTAAAGCACTGTCTCACTGACACACACACACAGTCACACTCACTGACACACTCACACACATACTGTTGTGACGTCATCACTCACCTTCTGCTACCTTTTCCCATTTCCTCTCTCCCTCTCCAAACACCCCCACCCCTGTGTTTCCCAGGCTGCCGAAGCTGTACCTGTGCGAGTTCTGCCTGCGCTACATGAAGAGCCGCAGCATCTTGTTCCAGCACATGAAGAAGTGCAGCTGGTTCCACCCCCCTGCCAACGAGATCTACCGCAAGGACAGCGTGTCCGTCTTTGAGGTGGGGTACAGTGACTTTGATAGCGAGTGTGTGAGTGAGTGTGTGTCTACTGACTCTGTGCTGTGTGTGTGTGTGTGTGTGTGTGTGTGTGTGTGTGTGTGTGTGTGTGTGTGTGTGTGTGTGTGTGTGTGTGTGTGTGTGTGTGTACGTACTGACTCTGTGCTGTGTGTGTATACTGACTCTGTGCTGTGTGTGTGTGTGTGTGTGTACTGACTGTGCTGTGTGTGTGTGTGTATACTGACTCTGTGCAGTGTGTGTGTGTGTGTGTGTGTGTGTACGTACTGACTCTGTGCTGTGTGTGTGTGTGTGTACTGACTGTGCTGTGTGTGTGTGTGTATACTGACTCTGTGCAGTGTGTGTGTGTGTGTGTGTGTGTACGTACTGACTCTGTGCTGTGTGTGTATACTGACTCTGTGCTGTGTGTGTGTACTGACTGTGCTGTGTGTGTGTGTATACTGACTCTGTGCTGTGTGTGTGTACTGACTCTGCTGTGTGTGTGTGTGTGTGTGTGTGTGTACGTACTGACTCTGTGCTGTGTGTGTATACTGACTCTGTGCTGTGTGTGTGTGTGTACTGACTGTGCTGTGTGTGTGTGTATACTGACTCTGTGCAGTGTGTGTGTACTGACTCTGCTGTGTGTGTGTGTGTGTGTGTGTGTACGTACTGACTCTGTGCTGTGTGTGTGTACTGACTCTGTGTGTATACTGACTCTGTGCTGTGTGTGTGTGTGTGTGTGTGTGTACACTGACTCTGCTGGCTGTGTCCCTGTGCCCAGGTGGATGGGAACGTCAGTACGATATACTGTCAGAACCTGTGCCTGCTGGCCAAGCTGTTCCTGGACCACAAGACGCTGTACTACGATGTGGAGCCCTTCCTGTTCTACGTGCTGACACAGAACGATGCCAAGGGCTGCCACCTCGTGGGCTACTTCTCCAAGGTGCGGCCGCTCACCCTCCCTCTGTGTCTCTCTCTTTACCCCTGTCTCTGCCAGTCTCTCGCTTTCTGCGTCTTTCTCTCTCTGTCTGTTTCTCTGTGCCTCTTTTTGTCTCTTTATGTCACTCTGTGTGTCTCATCTATGTTTCTCTCTCTGTCTCTCCCTGACCTCTCGCTCTCTCTCTCTCCCTCTGACCTCCCTCTCTCTCTCTTTCTCTCCCTCTCCCTGACCTCTCTCTCTCGCTCTCTCTCTCCCTCTCCCTGCTCCCTCTCTCCCTCTCTCACTCTCTCTCTCTCTCTCTCTCTCTGTGCAGGAGAAGCACTGCCAGCAGAAGTACAATGTGTCCTGTATCATGATTCTTCCCCAGTACCAGCGCAAGGGCTACGGCCGCTTCCTCATTGACTTCAGTAAGTGCTGACAGGCACAATACAATACAGCACACAGGGCTGCAGTTTGTAAGTTGAAAAGTAATAGAACAGTGTCACTGTTTCCTTTCCTCCACCCCACCCCCTTCTCCCTCTCCCTGCTTTCAGTTCACTTCAGTAAAACGTTATTGACACGACTCAGTGACAGTAGTGACAGACTGACGATACATGCAGAGATTACACATTGTACATCTGAACGTCTCGCTCACTCTCTAGGCTACCTGCTGTCAAAGAGGGAGGGTCAGCCCGGCTCCCCGGAGAAGCCGCTGTCGGACCTGGGCCGGCTGTCCTACATGGCGTACTGGCGCAGTGTGGTTCTGGAGAGCCTGGACCAGGTCCGTGACCCGCAGATCACCATCCGCCGGCTCAGCAAGATCACGGGCATCTGCCCCCAGGACATCACTGCCACCCTGCACCAACTGAGCATGCTGCAGCGCCGCAGAGACAGGTACTGACACACACACACACACACACACACACACACACACACACACTGACACCCTGACTCACACACACACCCGCACATACACATACAGACACACACACACCCACACACACACATACAGACACACACTGACACCCTGACTCACACACTGACACACACACACACACACACACACACACACAGTGGCGGTGCAATAAACTTTGAGCTGAAATGTTTTTACAATATCTAACACAGTCTTATAGTATACAAGTTATACAAGATATCCAAAAGTAGAAACTGGGACACATTGAAACAATATATAAAACAAATTACATCACTTAAAATTTCATTGTTTATTTTGTTTACCAGCGTATCGTAAATAACCGTGTTACTTCTCCCTGTATCATGATCCGATTAACATTGACAATATAGATTATTTTAAGTATCCAGATATTCTCCCTTATTATTTATCTGTGGGAGAATGAACTGTGCTGCATTATTAAATACAGTGCGCTGGGTTTAAATCTGTCCCGTGTAGTCACTACATATCTGTATCATGACATATACAGTATGACAGTCACAGCCAGTTTCTTAAGCAAAACTCATACATGTGTATATAAATATGACTTCAACACTCTGGGATCCATAACTTACTGGAACAGTTTTTCCACAAATTCAGTGTTAGCATGTTTTCTCTGTATACCTGCAGCTTCATCAATGTGCAAAATAAAAGAGTCACATCAATAACATCGCGGGGCATCAGCTTTCATTTTGAATGGGAGTCCTTTAAAAAACACCTTTGACACCGTAATGAATGAATCAGTTGTATCAATCGCTACGTTTTGTAAGGTTTGTATTTTTGCAGTCAGTAAAGCGTCTATATTTGGATTACCATTAATATATACACTCACCTAAAGGATTATTAGGAACACCTGTTCAATTTCTCATTAATGCAATTATCTAATCAACCAATCACATGGCAGTTGCTTCAATGCATTTAGGGGTGTGGTCCTGGTCAAGACAATCTCCTGAACTCCAAACTGAATGTCTGAATGGGAAAGAAAGGTGATTTAAGCAATTTTGAGCGTGGCATGGTTGTTGGTGCCAGACGGGCCGGTCTGAGTATTTCACAATCTGCTCAGTTACTGTGATTTTCACGCACAACCATTTCTAGGGTTTACAAAGAATGGTGTGAAAAGGGAAAAACATCCAGTATGCGGCAGTCCTGTGGGCGAAAATGCCATGTTGATGCTAGAGGTCAGAGGAGAATGAGCCGACTGATTCAAGCTGATAGAAGAGCAACTTTGACTGAAATAACCACTCGTTACAACCGAGGTATGCAGCAAAGCATTTGTGAAGCCACAACACGTACAACCTTGAGGCGGATGGGCTACAACAGCAGAAGACCCCACCGGGTACCACTCATCTCCACTACAAATAGGAAAAAGAGGCTACAATTTGCACAAGTTCACCAAAATTGGACAGTTGAAGACTGGAAAAATGTTGCCTGGTCTGATGAGTCTCGATTTCTGTTGAGACATTCAGATGGTAGAGTCAGAATTTGTCGTAAACAGAATGAGAACATGGATCCATCATGCCTTGTTACCACTGTGCAGGCTGGTGGTGGTGGTGTAATGGTGTGGGGGATGTTTTCTTGGCACACTTTAGGCCCCTTAGTGCCAATTGGGCATCGTTTAAATGCCACGGCCTACCTGAGCATTGTTTCTGACCATGTCCATCGCTTTATGACCACCATGTACCCATCCTCTGATGGCTACTTCCAGCAGGATAATGCACCATGTCACAAAGGTCGAATCATTTCAAATTGGTTTCTTGAACATGACAATGAGTTCACTGTACTAAACTGGCCCCCACAGTCACCAGATCTCAACCCAATAGAGCATCTTTGGGATGTGGTGGAACGGGAGCTTCGTGCCCTGGATGTGCATCCCACAAATCTCCATCAACTGCAAGATGCTATCCTATCAATATGGGCCAACATTTCTAAAGAATGCTTTCAGCACCTTGTTGAATCAATGCCACGTAGAATTAAGGCAGTTCTGAAGGCGAAAGGGGGTCAAACACAGTATTAGTATGGTGTTCCTAATAATCCTTTAGGTGAGTGTACTTAGCGATAATGAGGGATTACAAATATAATTAAAATATACGATTCTTCATGCGATTGATCACATAAAAATTAGCCTCTGTTTTGAACATTTTAATAGTTTTAAGATAGTGTAAACGGGGAAGCTAAAAACCGTGCCATTTAAATAATTTTGAGAGAATTTACAAGACATCGGGACATTTAATTTAAATCCAGGACGAATATTTCATGTTTGCATGTATTTATAACAAAAAAATTGATTATATTTCGTCAGGGCACATTGTATTCAGTCGGATGCAGTTCTTTCTCCAGAATGATTTTCACGATCTTTTCAAACACTCTTAAATGTCTTTCTGTTCCAAGCAATTCATCCTGTGTGGCACTTTTCCACCATGCATTAATAACTACTCCAGTTTAATTGTTTTCCCAAGGTAAACACACTCATTCCTTCTTTGCAAAAGTTTCTACCGTATTTCTCGCATCGAGAGTGGCTGCCATTACTGTAGTTACAATTTCAGAGTGCATCAGGCTGCGTCAGGGACGTCACAGTACTGCCCCGGACCAGTTTGGGCCGATATGATGTACGAAACTGTGCCTATTGAAACTTGTGCGGGCACAGGCAGAGGTGCAGCTGAGCTGTAGTGGAAACCGCCTGGACTGGCACGGCCACGCTGAGGTGCAGCTAAACGTGGCTAGTGGAAACGGGGCATTAGAGGTGTGCTATTTGATAGATTCCCCCGCTCCCCCTCCCTCGGGCTTCCAGTTGGGAAACCTGAGGTCAGCCTACCCCCGCCCCCCTCCCCATCTTGTACTTCTGTGTGGGAGACCTTCCCAGACAGTAGCCTGCCTGGTTCACAGACTAGAATCAGGGCACCCACTCTGACAAGGTTAATGGACCTACAGTCCCACACGGTGACAGGATATCATTGAGGTGATGTCCAAATGAGTGATAGAAAACCGATCACGCAAATGTCACCATTTTGTGAAACCGAATTGTTTTGTACGGGTGCCCTGTGCCGCCCTAGGCGGCTGACCATGTTGCCTATACCTAAATCCGCCGCTGCACACACACACACACACACACACACACACACTGACACACACACACTGATGCTCTCTCGGCCCCCAGGTTCGTGATGGTGCGCCGGGAGAAGCTCATCTCCTCCCACATGGCCCGTCTACGCTCGAACCCACGGCAGCTGGAGGTGGACCCTGACTGCTTGCGCTGGACGCCGGTGATCGTCACCAACACGATGGTGTCTGAAGGAGAGGACGAGGAGGACGAGGAGGAGGAAGAGCAAGAGCCCAGCAAAGGGGTGAGTTACACTTCCAGAGCAGTGCAGTGACTATAGATCAGGTGTTCTGGGTCTCAGGTGGCCACAGATGTAGAATTACAGCCTTTCAGAACCCCCAATAATTGTTGGGATGCGTTCATTACCCATCTCTCAGCCGGCCACATTTCACCCTGATATTCAGCGGCACTATACATTATTATAGTAGTTGATGTTCGCGAGGTCTGTAGTGATTTGGCGATATCCGTGGCAATTATTACCTGTGAAGATATTTACTTTATATGGTACATTACAGCCCAGGGGCTGGTTGCAAAAACATAGACTAAGTCTTTGTCTTAGTATAATTATAAGTCTTACTAAGGATAGACACTCAGTTAAGACCGTTGCATAAAACAGTCTTTCCTTAGACTGGTCTTACTTAGTCAATCACACATGGCATTCTGGGAATTTTAAGACAGATGAAGGAAAAAAAATAAAAAATGGTGGTCACCTCTCTAAAACAGTGATGATCCCAGTGAACTGAAAATCTATCCTAGTTATTGAAATACAATACAGAGAAATATATACTTTGGTGAAATTTTCAGAAACTTGCACTAACGCACTCAACCACAAGGTGTGGGATAAAATGAAAAGTTAACATCGTCAAGCCATTGTGTGTGCGCTGTGTGGTCTGTAACATACAGGAGAAATGATTAAACAATTTGCTAATTTAAGAGGAAAAACTGCGTACTAAATCCAGCTCAGAGTTTATTATTATTATTATTATTTATTCACTGCCAGACGCAAGGACACAATAGCAAAACAAAAGTGCTAAATACAGCACAAAATTACAAATTACAGTTTTGAAATGACAGAAGTGCAGGTAAACTATGCGGTTGGTTATTGAAGTCTGTGGGCAGGGTCTCGATATTTGTGGGGATTGCTGTGGGCGGCACAGTGGGGCAGGTGTGAGCCAGCGAGAGCTCCGCCTGCCTGTCAGCACCAGTGCCTGTTGCTGTAGACTCAAGCCAGCACTTTCAACTGAACGATAGACTGAATTCCTAAGATAGCCTTTTCATGCTAAGTCTTAATTTGTATGCAACTGACTAACTTGAATAGACTAGTCTAACAGTCAAATTAAGACCAGTCTAATGGTTTAGACCAGTCTAATATAGTTTTATGCAACCAGCTGTGCTGTGCTGTGCTGTGCTGTGCTGTGTGTGAGGGTGGTGCTGTGCAGTGACCCATCTCTGTCCCTGCAGAGCCAGCCCAGCCTGCCCCCAGCCTCCCTGCAGTGGCCACGGCCACGCCGCACCAGGCACGGGCAGGAGGAAGATGACGAGGAGGAGGAGGAAGAGGAGGAGGAGAGGAAGTGCTTCCCGTTGTTGCAGAACAACCAATCGTCACAATCTTCTCCCCCACCGCGTATCACACAGGTGCCCACCGCCGGCCCCCCCGCCCCTGCCAACGGGGAGCGTCGCCGCGGGCGCAGAGGGCGCAGGAGCCAAGGCTGGCTGTGGGTGAAGGTGAAGGAGCGGGGCCGGCCACGCCGAGGGGCGCGTGGGGGCGAGGAGGAGGAAGGGGCAGAGGATGAGGAGGACGAGCCCCCTGCCCCACCCCTGTCCCCCCCGGCCCTTCCCCGCATTGACCCCGACCCTGAGCCCCCCTCCAGGTTGGCAGAGGGAGGGGCACCGCCTGCCCTGCCGCCCGCTGCGGCACCCCCACGCAGGGGCCGCCCGGTCCGCAAGAAGAGGGGACCCCGAAAACGGGGGCTGAATGAGGGGGCCCCTGAGCCCCCCCCAGCCCCGCCTCCCCCACCGCTGCGGCTCAGCGAGATGCCCCCCCCAGCCAGGAGGGGCCGCTTCAGTGAGAGCAGTGAGGAGGAGGAGGAGGAGGAAGAGGAGGAGGAGGAGGAGGAGGAGGAGTTGCGCCCCATGTCCCCCCCGGTCCTCACCAAGCCATCGCTGAAGTGCAAGGTGAGGGGCGGAGCATCAGTGTTAAGGTGGGGCTGTGGACTGGGAGCTGGCATGCCTAGTTGTCTGTAATTTAATGTGGTCTCTCTCCCCCTCTCTCCCTCTCTCCTTCTCTCCGTAGAAGCCCCTGCGTAAGCGGCGCGTACGTCAGCGCAGCCACCCCCACAGCAGCGTTGTCACAGAGACCATCTCTGAGCGCACGGAGGTTCTGGATGAGCCGTTCGTGGAGTCTGACGCAGAGAGGCCGATGCCCCGCCTGGAGCCCACCTTCCCCAGGGACAGGGGGGAGGAGGAGGAGGAGGATGAAGAGGAGGAAGAAGAGGAAGAGGAGGAGGAGCCCATCTCCCGGGTGCACCGGCGCTACCTGCCCCCCCGCACCACCCTCAGACACACGCTGCCCCCAGTCAAGAGACCGCGCCGCACCAACGCTCACCCAGAGTCTGACGAGGATGGTGAGAGAGGGCAGGGATGTGTGTGTGTCTGTAGTGTGTGTGTGTGTGTATGCAGTGTATCTGTGTGTGTGTGTGTGTGTGTATGTATGCAGTGTGTCTCTGTGTGTCTGCATTGTATCTGTGTGTGTTGTGTGTGTATGCAGTGTGTCTCTGTGTGTCTGCAGTGTATCTGTGTGTGTGTGTCTCTGTGTGTATGCAGTGCGTCTGCAGTGTATCTGTGTGTGTTTGTGTGTGTGTGTGTGTGAGTGTGTGTGTCTGCAGTGTGTCTCTGTGTGTGTCTGCATTGTATCTGTGTGTGTGTGTGTGTGTATGCAGTGTGTCTCTGTGTGTGTCTGCAGTGTATCTGTGTGTGTGTCTCTGTGTGTCTGCAGTGTATCTGTGTGTGTGTGTGTGTGTGTGTGAGTGTGTGTGTCTGCAGTGTGTCTGGTGTGTGTGTGTGTGTGTGTATGCAGTGTGTCTCTGTGTGTGTCTGCATTGTATCTGTGTGTGTGTGTGTGTGTGTGTGTGTGTGTGTATGTATGCAGTGTGTCTCTGTGTGTGTCTGCAGTGTATCTGTGTGTGTGTGTGTGTGAGTGTGTGTGTCTGCAGTGTGTCTCTGGTGTGTGTGTGTGTGTGTGTATGCAGTGTGTCTCTGTGTGTGTGTCTGCATTGTATCTGTGTGTGTGTGTGTGTGTGTGTGTGTGTATATGCAGTGTGTCTCTGTGTGTGTCTGCAGTGTATCTGTGTGTGTGTCTCTGTGTGTCTGCAGTGTATCTGTGTGTGTGTGTGTGTGTGTGTGTCTGCCAGGGTTGGGGTGAATTCCACTAATTCAATTCCAATTCAGTTCTTTATCCCTTTAAATTCCATCAAATCCATTCATTATCCAAATTTTTTTCCTAAATTCCTTTTCAATTCAATTAATCTCAATTCCAAATTCAGATCAATTCTGCAAACTCAATTCCAATTCGATATTTTTCCCACAAGAATTCCTAAATCCTTAACGGTTTCCTTCTTTGTTACCATCACTTAAGTTTTCAAAGTGATCAAACACTGGAGGCTTCTCTGACATTGTGAAAGTGTTTGTCCAAATCAGTAGGCAGTGGGTCCTCAGCCAGTCCAGGTTCAATCACTAAATCAGTGTTCTCAGTAACAGTCCAAGTCAAAAACACAAGCAATCCTTAACAAAATTATGTTAACACAGTCAAAACCTCCATAATCCTTTTACCCAACAAACAAGGAGAGCGAGGTAGGTCCTTACAGTGAGGGAAAAAAGTATTTGATCCCCTGCTGATTTTGTACGTTTGCCCACTGACAAAGAAATGATCAGTCTATAATTTTAATGGTAGGTGTATTTTAACAGTGAGAGACAGAATAACAACAACAAAATCCAGAATCCACACATTTCAAAAAAGTTATAAATTGATTTGCATGTTAATGAGGGAAATAAGTATTTGATCCCCTATCAATCAGCAAGATTTCTGGCTCCCAGGTGTCTTTTATACAGGTAACGAGCTGAGATTAGGAGCACTCTCTTAAAGGGAGCGCTCCTAATCTCAGCTCGTTACCTGTATAAAAGACACCTGTCCACAGAAGCAATCAATCAATCAGATTCCAAACTCTCCACCATGGCCAAGACCAAAGAGCTGTCCAAGGATGTCAGGGACAAGATTGTAGACCTACACAAGGCTGGAATGGGCTACAAGACCATCGCCAAGTAGCTTGGTGAGAAGGTGACATCAGTTGGTGCGATTATTCGCAAATGGAAGAAACACAAAATAACTGTCTGGGGCTCCATGCAAGATCTCACCTCGTGGAGTTTCAATGATCATGAGAACGGTGAGGAATCAGCCCAGAACTACACGGGAGGATCTTGTTAATGATCTTAGGGCAGCTGGGACAATAGTCACCAAGAAAACAATTGATAACACACTACGCCGTGAAGGACTGAAAACCTGCAGCGCCCGCAAGGTCCCCCTGCTCAAGAAAGCACATGTACAGGCCCGTCTGAAGTTTGCCAATGAACATCTGAATGATTCAGAGGAGAACTGTGTGAAAGTGTTGTGGTCAGATGAGACCAAAATCGAGCTCTTTGGCATCAACTCAACTTGCCGTGTTTGGAGGAGGAGGAATGACCCCAAGAACACCATCCCCACCGTCAAACATGGAGGTGGAAACATTATGCTTTGGGGGTGTTTTTCTGCTAAGGGGACAGGACAACTGCACCGCATCAAAGGGACGATGGACGGGGCCATGTACCGTCAAATCTTGGGTGAGAACCTCCTTCCCTCAGCCAGGGCATTGAAAATGGGTCGTGGATGGGTATTCCAGCATGACAATGACCCAAAACACACAGCCAAGGCAACAAAGGAGTGGCTCAAGAAGAAGCACATTAAGGTCCTGGAGTGGCCTAGCCAGTCTCCAGACCTTAATCCCATAGAAAATCTGTGGAGGAGCTGAAGGTTCGAGTTGCCAAACGTCAGCCTGGAAACCTTAATGTCTTGGAGAGAATCTGCAAAGAGGAGTGGGACAAAATCCCTCCTGAGATGTGTGCAAACCTGGTGGCCAACTACAAGAAACGTCTGACCTCTGTGATTGACAACAAGGGTTTTGCCACCAAGTACTAAGTCGAAGGGGTCAAATACTTATTTCCCTCATTAACATGCAAATCAATTTATAACTTTTTTGAAATGCGTTTTTCTGGATTTTGTTGTTGTTATTCTGTCTCACTGTTAAAATACACCTACCATTAAAATTATAGACTGATCATTTCTTTGTCAGTGGGCAAACTTACAAAATCAGCAGGGGATCAAATACTTTTTTCCCTCACTGTATATAGTACGTTTTAGAACAGTGGGTAATTGCAAGTAATTGAGATGGTTGTTGTTCTTCCCAACAAGAGGGCAGGACTAGGACACTGCCTTGTGTGCATGTCTGTTAGGTGGATGAGGAAAGTAATTGGCAGAGATTCAGATAATAGAAATACCTCAGTTGCTAGGAGGCCAGGAAAAATTGACCTGAGAAGCTGCTGAGAAGCATTTGCCTGTAATTTTAATAAAACATTGTAAACATTGTATTGTCTAAATCATTGAAAAATGAAGAATTCAAATTGGAATTGATCAATTCAAAAAAGTATAAGATTTGAGTTGGAATTAGCCCATGAATTTCAATTTCAATTGAATTGACCCCAACCCTGGTGTCTGCAGTGTGTGTGTTAGTACGAGTGTGTGTTCATGTGTGTGTATCTCTGGGATTGGCGTTTTGTATCCTGTGTGTCATCTCTGACCTGTTGCTGTGCTCTGCTGTAGACTCCACTCCGGTGCTGAAGTCCGCGTCGGCGCCGCGCTCCCTGGAGCCGGTGGTGGGCCCTGCGGGCGGTGAAGAGGCCAGGGGGGGCGACCCCGCCGTGCCTGTGAAGAAGAAGAAGGGATGGCCGAAGGGCAAGAGCCGCAAGCCGCTGCACTGGAAGAAGCGTCCAGGAAGGAAGCCAGGGAGCGGTGCCAACTCGACCGCCGCCAACGCCAGGAAGGGAGGAGGAGGGGAGGAGGAGGAGGGAGGGAGGGAGAAGAGCGAGGGGTCCCTGGTGCCTCCCTCCTCCCCGCCCCTCACCACAGAGCAGCAGCCCCCCCCCAAGCTGAAGCTCAAGCCGGGACGCAAGCCACGCAGCTACTACCTGCAGAGGGCGCAGGAGGAGGCGGCCAGGCAGGAGGAGGAGAGGGAGCGGGTGCTACAGCTGCAGCAGCTGGAGAGCCAGAGAGTGGAAGAGACAGTCAGCAGGCGGTTCCCCAGGGGCCGAGTGAGCAGCGGCCCCGCGGCCGAGAGGGAGACGCAGAGAGACTCGGAGGAGGAGGAAGACGAGGATGACGACGATTATGAGCACAAAGAGGAAGAAAAGCCCAAGAGACAGGAGCGGCTGACAGTGGGGTCCCCCCTGCCGGCCCCCCGTAAGCACCCCGCCACCGAGGAGGAGGAGGAGGAAGAGGAGGAGGAAGAAGAAGAGGAGGAGGAGGAAGAGGAGGAGGAGGAAGTGGCCTGGGAAGAGGACAAGCGGAGTCGGCCCCTGTCTCATGCCCTTCCTCCTGCCCCTGCTACCGCCGCCCCTGCCAGGGCCCCCCAGGCCAGAGCAGAGGAGGGCAGCGGGGATAGGGAGGAGGGCCAGCGGGGCAGTAAGGGGGCTGGGCGCCGGAGCGAGGACCACGATGCCGACGACGAGGGCGACGGCAGACTGGAGGCCAAGAACACCAAGAAGAGGAAGAGCCGTGAATTTGAGGAAGAGGAGGAGGACGACGAGGAGGAAGAGGAGGAGGAGACGGCAGTGCTCACACGGACGCCCCCTATGAAGGAGGAGCCACTGGGGGGCGAGGGGTCGGAGGGCAGCGCAGCCAGAGAGGTAGCCAGCAAACAGGTGCAGGAGGAAGAGGAGGACGAGGAGGAGGAGGAGGAGGAGTATGAGGAGAGGAAGAGCCGGCCGGATGCCCTGGACGAGCGGCGGCGCAGGGAGCAGGAGGCAGTGCAGGCGGCGGCGGCGGCAGTCGCAGTGGAGACCGTGACGGCTTTGGCGACGCCCGAGGCCACACTGCACCTGCCGGCGCTGCCCCTCGAGCCGAAGTCCCTGCTGCTCCTCGAGCCCGAGCACCCGCACCTGCACTCCCACCCGCACCCGCACCCCGACTTCAAAGAGGAGCTGGGCCCGCCCCACCTGGCCCACGCCCACCCCCACACCACGGAGCTGGACCTGGAGACGGTGCAGGCCGTGCAATCCCTCACACAGGGGGAGGCCCAGGACTGCGAGGACCCGGAGCCCGTGGGCGGGGCGGTGGGTGGGCCGGTGGCCGTGGGTGGGGCTTACCAGGACTGCGAGGAGACGCTGGCCGCCTGCCGCACGCTGCAGAGCTACAACCGCGGGCAGGATGGTGGCGAGGACGAGGCGGCCGCACTGGCGCTGGTGGAGGCCCACAGTAGCCCCCTGCCCGGTCCGCACCCGCCCCTGCCTGGCCAATCCACGCGCTCCGTCCCCAGCCCCGGTCTGCCCCCTGGGGCGATCGACGCGGGGGGCGGTGCGGGAGGGGGGATGGTGCCCGGAGGGGGAGGGGGGTACACCCAGATCACCCCCGAGCATCCCGGTTCCCTGTCTGCCCCCACGCTGCACAACCTGGAGACCAGCCCCATGATGGACGTGCCCTCGGTGTCCGACCACTCACAGCACGTGGTGGACAGTGGCTTCAGCGACCTGGGCAGCATCGAGAGCACCACCGAAAACTACGACAACCCCAGCAGCTACGACTCCACCGTGGGCGGGGGGGGCGGCGGGGGGGGGGCGGTGGTGACGGGGGCAGCTCCGTCCTCCGCCGCCTCCAACTCCGCTGCCTCTTCCACGCCCTCCTCATCCTCCTCCATCTCCTCTTCCTCGTCCTCGTCTTCCTCGGGCAGCTGCTCCTTTGTTGGGGGGGTGTCTTCCGGTGGCTCCCAGATGCCCGGCATGGGCAGCAGCTGCAGCCTGATCCAGCAGCCTGGGGGGGCCGCGGGTGGGGGGGGGAGCAGCAACGTCCCCCAGCCGCCCCCGCCCCCACCGCCGCCCTCCTCCTCCTCCGGTCCCGGCTGCGGGATCAAGTCCCCTCAGAGCTGCGTGATCGAGCGGCCCCCCAGCAGCAACCAGCCGCCGCAGAAGAAAGTGGCGCCGCAGCCGCCCCCTCCCCAGGCCCCCCCGCAGCCTGCAGCCCCCCCACCGCCGCCAGCACCCCCCCAGCAGCAGCAGCAGCAGCAGCAGCAGGCCCTGTCGCAGTGCAGCATGGGCAACTCGTTCTCCTCCACCCCCATGATCATGGAGATCCCAGAGTCTGGGGGCGGCGGGGGGTCCGGGGGCGGGGGGGGTCGCAGCCTGTACGAACGCATGGGCCAGGACTTTGGCGCGGGCGGCTACCCCCAGCCCTCGGCCACCTTCAGCCTGGCCAAGCTGCAGCAGCTCACCAACACCATCATGGACCCGCACGCCAGCATGGCTTACTCCCACGCCACGGTCACCTCCTACGCCACCAGCGTGCCCCTGGCCAGCGCCCCCCCAGGCCTGCCGCAGCTCGCGCCCTCGCCGCACCCGCCCCTGCCCCAGGCCCAGCCTACCATGACACCCCCACCCAGCCTGGGTTCGGGCTCCATGAACCTGCTGCAGTGCAACATGCCGGGGGCCAACCTGGCGCTCGCTCCGCCACCCCACGCCCAGCGGCTGCAGGGGCAGATGGCCACTGTCAAGGGCCACATCTCCATCCGCTCCAAGTCGGCGCCGCTGCCCTCCGGCTCCCCCCACCAGCAGCAGCTGTACGGCCGCAGCTCGGGCGCGGTGGCCATGCAGGGCGGGCCACGGGCGCTGGCCGTGCAGCGCGGCATGATGCCCAACCTCATGCCCACGCCGGCACCCTACAACTCCATGAACATGAACGCCCTGAACGCCATGCCCGCCGGCTACCGCATGCCCCAGCCCATGATGAACAGCGGCTACCACGGCAATCCCGCCTACATGAACCAGCCGGCCCAGTACCCCATGCAGATGCAGATGGGGATGATGGGGGGGCAGGCGTACCCCCAGCAGCCTATGCAGCCCAACCACCACACCAACATGATGTACACCGGCCCCTCCCACCACAGCTACATGAACGCAGGCGTGCCCAAACAGTCGCCCTACATGAGCAGATGAGCGCCGGAGAGCGCGCGGGGGGGCCTCCTCTGTGCCGTCCATCCGAGACCTGGGGGGAGAGGAGCATAAGGGACTCTGTTGTCTTTTGGTTTCTTTGTTATTTTTTTATTAATATTATTATTAATATTATTATGGTTTTTATTTTTGTACGTGTTCGCGGGCCCCTCCCTCCCTGCGCTGGGGGCCGGTGTGTCTGTGGCCTGGCGGGACTGGACAGACTCTGTTTAAAGAGCCTGTGAGCAGACGGGCGCTCAGCGCAGCACGGGACCGGCCTCTCACCCCTCCGCCTGAGAGAGAGGGGAGGGGGGGAGAGGAGGCGAGAAAAAGGAGTTGGACTGATAAAAATCACAAAAAGAAAAGTGTTGTTTTTAAAAAAAATTATAAAAGAATAAAAAAAATAAGAGAACAGGCACACAACTGAAACAGAGCCTTACAGAGAAAACACTTCAGACAGGAGGAAGGGAAGAGAAGGCCCAGCCCCCTGCGGAGTCGCGCTGCTGGGGCTCAGTCTGACCTCCTCTCCGTGTCCCGGGACCTTCTGTATGAGTATCGGTGTCGTTATTTTGGGGGGCGTTTTTAATTTCCTCGTGGTGTTGAAACGGTCCTGTCCAAGGCCATTCATCCAGTCACACTCACTCACTCTCACACACACACACACCCTCACACTCACATCCTTATACTCGCCCTGCGCATCAGGGCAGTGGCACTTACGTGATGGTGCAGGCTGTGGGGGGGTGAGGGGCTCAGACCCGCTGTGGGCCGAGGGCAGGAGGACAGACGGGGCATGGGAGGGCAGGGAGGGGCGGGGGGGTTTGTGTTAATCATGGTGGCTGTAGTGTGTGGTGTTCCCAAGAGACAGACTGGAACTGCAAACATGATCTGAAGCTACACACGCATGCACGCACACACACACACACGCACATACACACACGCACGCACACACACACGCACACACGCACATACACACACGTACACACACTCACTCAGTATCAGAACGGTTTAAAGAGCCAGTGATTCGTAACACAGTCATCACTCCATCACCCCGGAGAGGCTGCTGTGTCGAGGACAGGGGGGGTGTCCGGGCTGTCTGTCCTCTGGGAACTCCAGACACGGTCCCGCCGTGGACGTTTTAAGGAATTTGGGATTTCTTTGTGCGTTTCTAAGATGACAGCCTTCTCGGGACACTCCCTGTGGCTCCAGGGGCCCCGTGCAGCCACGGCCCCCGCGCTCCAGTATTGCGACTCGTGACGGGGAGTGAACCCTGGACAGCGACGACTTCGCCTCTTCTCGTTTGTTACTGTTTCTTTTTTATTTGAAATTGTATTTTTATTTTTTGGGCTGTCGTTTATTTTGTTTCTGAATTTGATCAGATTGGGCAGCTTCCTTTTATGACACGAGCTGACTCTTTTCCACTAGAAAACTTATTGTAGAGAAAATGTTTTTTCTATAATATAAAAAAAAAGTGAAAAAAAAAATCCTACATATTAATATTGGTACTGTCATTTTTTTCAACTTCTGTTTGAGAAACAAACAAAAAAAAAAGGTATTTTTTAGCTGGATTCTTGGGTAATCTTATTAAGAAATTGAAAACGAAAAAAAAAATTCAACTCACTTCTAGTGACTTAAGATGCCTTTAACCTCCATTCCATCTCCTGTGTAGAGTTTTCTATCTTTGTTGTAGTATATTAAAGCTATTTTAAGACGAAAGAGACAGATATCTACAGTTCCCTAGCGTTTTGCGTTCTCTTGGTTGGGTTTTTATTTTCGGTGTATAGGGCGCCCGTGCGTCTCGGCAGCAGCGGCAGCAGCAGCAGCATGTATAAACCAGCTCGGTATATTCTCGTCTGTTTATATCGCTTCCTCTTTTTGTATCCTTTGTAATTGTACATGGTGAGTTGTAAGCTAAGAGAGAGAGAGAGAGCGCAAGAGAGAGGGAGAGGGAGGGGGGGCGGGGAGGCAGGCCACTCGTGGACCCCCCCGCGACACTCCCCCCTCCCTGCTTCTCAATCCCTGTATGTATTTTCACTTATTTGTTTTTTCTTTCTTAGCAAGTACTTTCAAAGAACTCTGTACATTTTAACATAAAACAAAATAAATTATGTTGAGCCATTTCCCTGGTCTGCGTCGCACTGATTTACGGCCCCCGTATCGAGGCTTTCATCTCTCATTCTTTAAATGTTTTGAATCGTTTAAGACGCACCACAATAAACGACTGAGCAGCAGTGACAACACACAGGCAGATGGAGGAGCTGCACTGGGAGAAAGGGTCCCGTCCAGCCTGAGCACAGAGAGGCGCTGCAGATGCGGGTGCGAGGGCCCCATGGCTCAGCACAGCTTTGAGTCTTTCTTTAAATAGTTTTAACTAAACACATGTGGATCCCTCCGGGGACAGGAGCTGCCCGCGCACACTGTGCCCTTCTGTTGTACCGCGTGTGCCTGTGCTGCTCTGTGCAGCTTCTTCTGTGAGTCACCTTGGCTAGAGGCAGCATTCAGTAATACGCCGATGATGATGATGGTAATAAAGCAGTAGTCCGGTGGCTCCAGATGCTCGTCCCTCAGGTTAGATTACTGTGCTGACGTACTCCTCAGTCTGGCCCCTGGCTCCATGACTCCCCTCGTCAGTGTGAGTGTGTGTCTGAACCTGCTCCAGTGGCTCCCACAGCCCCCCCACTCTCTGTTTCAAGGCCGCTCGTTTCCTTGTGAGCGCAGTTGCCTGTGCAGCTTGTGGACCCAGAGACTTCATCTGCAGCGTTTCTGCTTCTCCGCTGCCAGAGCCTGCAGCTCCCAGCAGCCCCTACACTGGACGAGGCCGGCCCTGCGCTCACTACGGACACCCTGTGCTGCGCTGCGCTGAGCTGCTCTGAGCCACTCACTTGCTCTTGGCATTTTGGCTTATTTATAGTGTCGTTCCTCATTTTGCTTAAGCTAGAGTTTTATTGTGGGCTTGTTGTAGTAAAGTTAAGGGTTCTATTAGTTAAATGTCTATACGTTTCCTCCACAGGCTGTGGCAGCTCCCTTCTTTGCTGTTTGAAGTCTTGTGTGTATCTCGGCTGATTAGAGCAGTTTAGGCAGCACCTCCTCCTAGGGGTCACTCCATCCATTGCCTTAGTCAAAACAGTTTTTCATTGTATAGTCATAGATTCACAATTGTCCCCATTGAGTGACTGAAATTAAGATCTCATTAAAAACAGTCTATCATTTGTGTTGGTCTGTATAGTCTATTACCACCTTTAGTAATACTGTTGGAACAATTAATAAAAACTTTACACAACAGTGATCTGTCCAACGTATGGGGACAGAAGCATAGGTTAGGTTTCAGAATTGTGGGGGACGTGTCCCCGACGCCTATGGAGCCAGGCATACATTATTGGGGGGTACACGTCTCTCCCGTCCCCCCCTAAACCTACGCCTATGTATGGGGATCATAGAAGAAGTCCTATAGAAAACAGTCAATCCAGACCATGCCTTTCTATGTAGTGTTTCCAGCCCAAGGACCCGGGGCACCGAAAACCCGGGCAACCCGTACGATTTCTCAACCCTGCACGCCCGGGTTTGGCATGGGTATAAACCCGGGGTTGATGGGGAAAAAAAAAAAAAAAAAAAAGAAAACATACTTGCGTGCACAGCGCAACAGCGACCTCTTGTATAATTTTGTGTGTTTCATTTGGTGAGAACATTGATGTTCATTCAGTAACCTGTTGGCAAAACCTACAATATAATTGAGCACTGTTGCAAAATACGAGGAGCTCAACAAAAATGTTCCTGAATTTCTAAATTTTTCATAAAACCTGAGATTTCCAGGAGGTGTGTATATGATCATAATCCTAATGCACAGATATCATTCAACTTGAATTGACACCACAGCTTCAAACGTGTGTGAACTTCAGCCAAATTTAAGCATTTCCACTGTTTTTTTAAATGAATGCTACTCCCCCACTTTCTCACCATGTCTACCAGTGTATCATACTGTGAGTTTTGCAGAGAGCAGCATCACCCGCTTTGTCAAAGCCCAGTGGCAGTGAGGGAGACCCATCAATTCAGGCTGGGAGTCCAATAAAAGATGGTTGATCTCATTGACATGATTTTTTGCTGATTGTACATTGATCAGCTGACCCACACTTTAACTTACAATAACAGACGTAGTAGTAGTTGTCGATATAGTATTGCAGTGTATTAACTCTTTACACATTTTTGCCTGGTTGGAACTTCTTAGACACGCAAGTGTTTAATATGGACATTATAGGAAGACAGATGTGTCACACATATCAGATGGAACTAGACAACCTGTACTATAATATTCTGCATAGTTAATCCTGATTGGACAAACTATTTTACACTACTACCTAGTTTTTCACAAAAACAAAAAAGCATTTTTTGAAATTGGGACCTTTTTCCTCTTGAGATGAAAAGGTTATGTTGAAATTCAACTCAAATTGAAATTTGGAGAAGTTGTTGGGATGAAAACAGCATACGAAATGAAGGAATAATGTGCATTTGAAAGAACTTAGCCTATGCAGAAAAGTTTAGAGAAAATGTGTGCCACAAAACACTCACAAAAGGGACATTTTTCCACGATAAGGGTCACAAGCATGTGGAACACTCACATGAAAGCATACAAACTACAGAATCGGTTTATTGAGCATGATTAGATGCACTATATTGCAACACTACCACCTTTTTTTACCCCCCAAGATAACCAATAGCATAATTAAAAATTATGAAAGTACTAGTTAAAATACAACTACAAGACAAACTGGGTGAAAATTGGATACAAATTGAAGGAGTTATGATCATTTATTTTTTATGGTTTAAAAATATAAATTCTCGAACCCAAGTACATTCTCCCCTCCACACACAGCAACGACCCCAGGCTCTAGTTTGCAGCTATAATTAATAATGCCAGTTATTAATAGATACATCTCAACCCAACAATGTGGCTGTAAATTGTAAAGAGTTAAACTGGACTGATCACAACGATTACTACTGTCCAATACGTACAAGTAATGGTGGGGATTTCTCCAGAAATACTCTCCCACACATTATATTTCAAGCCACGAACTCTACGTGTAACTCCTTACACTTCTTCACCTGACAGTCTTCTTTGTTGAAAGGTACTGCTAATCTAGTGGGATTAAGTTTTAATAATGCACATCTTGAATAGCTGCCACTGTAAGAATAAATACAGTCATACACATTTAAAAAAAGTTTAAAATCTGTCCAAGTAATCGTTGGAAAAACTTTAATGAAAAGTCACTGAAATTAAAAGAGTATGTAGTCAAACCAGAGGCGTTTACCACCTTTCATGTTTGCGGTCCGTCTCAGTGGAGCAGCAGACGAGTTCCCTGGGTCGAGGCCAGAGCTCCCGAGTGCCGCGTGTCTGAGACGGGGGGCTGTGGTGAGCGACGCTGGGCTATTTAATTAGGGTTTTGTCAGCGTGGAGTCGGGCGCAGTTTAAACACACCTCTGACATGAAGAAGCAGTTAAGCACTGGCAGTGAGCTGGGGATCAGGGACTCAGTCCTCAGCAGTCAAAATGTTTCTAAATCCATGTATTTAAGTGTTGTTGTAGTGCGAGATGCAGGCGCTCTGTTCTATTCGACTGTTTGCAGAGTCTCTCTGTGTTGAGGCTGGTTTGGGTCACAGTTACCATGAAGGATCTTAGGGTCAGACTGGGTTTCAAGACCAGCAGTCCAGAGAGCTGGTGGAGTGGAGAGAGCTGGACAGAGGGCAGGGGATGGAGCGGCTGTGTGAGGAGCCAAGGCTGCCTGGGGGGAGGAAAAGGAAATGGCGTCCGGGGGAAACTGCGTGGAGTCGCTTCCTGGAGCTGACCTGTTCTACAGCTGTAGAGGGAGGAGGCGGCCTGACGATGCCGAACTTCCCCCTCTCAAAGGTGATGGCCTTCACACACCCACAGAAAAGCCGGACAGCGGTTTGGAGTCAGAGGCCAGGCGTGTGCGTCTCATGTATGTTCTCTTGCTCCGTGTCCCCGGTGCGCGGGCGGCCCAGCGTGCTGCGGCGATGGTGGCGGGCAGGGGGCGAGGGGCGGAGCACCCAGCTCAGCCCCGTGGCGTCCGAGTCGCGCCGGTTCCTCATGCTGCGCCGCACACTGCGCCGCTCGGGCACCGCCTGCAGGGCCTCCTCGATCGACAGCTGCTGCCATGGCAACAGCCCAGCCAGGGGGTTGAAGCCGGGCCACCCACCCCGCCCCTCCCGCCCCTCCCCATGGCTCAGACCAGTCTCTTCCTCCTCTTCCCTCTCTCTGGTCACACTCAGTGGGGCACCACTCTGGCGGCCCCGCGTCCTGCCCTTCCCAGCCCTCCCCCGCACTGTTACACCTGCCAGCAGGACGGGGCTCTCCGTGGCTGCTGGACTGACCCCAGCCCTGACACTGTGCCTGTCCCCCTCAGTCCCTCCGGGGCCCGCCCTGTCCCCCTCAGTCTCTCCGGGGCACGCCCTGTCCCCCTCAGTCTCTCCGGGGCACGCCCTGTCTCCCACGGGCACAGTCAGTGGTCTCTGTACTGCGGGGGGGCCATCCTGCTCTCTAGGGTCTGTGCTGTGGGGGGGTTCGCTCTCTGTGGCTGTACTGGGAGGGGAGGGGTCTGTAATGGCAGACCCAGCTGTCTTGGGTCCAAGACTGCTGGCATTGGGGCAGCTGTGCCTGCTGCCTCCCAGCCCCCAGCCTCTGCCCTTCCCCTTCCCTCTGCCCCTCACTCGCTGCTGCCCCTCTCTATCCTCGCCCTCAGTGGCAGACGGCCGCTGCACAAACATGGTGCGTCTGCGTGTCTTGGCTGCTGGGAGCCGTTGTCTCTCTGCACAGTCTGCTCCCGGCTGCACTGCAAGGGTGGAGTCTGGGTCTGCTGCAGCAGCAGGGTCTGCAGGGGCATCAGAGGTGCCTGGAGGCTCTGCAGCAGGGATGGGTACAGCTACAACGGCTGGGCTGGCTGGAATGCTCTGCCCATCACTGGCTACTTGTCCATCCTTTGCGCAGCCCTTCAGCTGTTCTGGCTGCGCTAGCCTCGAGCACAGGCTCTCCACAGACTGCAGGAGAATCGGGCCATGACAATGCGCTGTGGCTGTGCTGGCTGCAGGATCTGCGCAGACCTCTCTCGGCGGAAGAGTGGGAGAGGGGTCCCACCCGTCACTGCCTCCCTCCTCTGTAAACACAGACAGACAGAGCTCATAAAACACCCAGTGCCTCTGTCTCAGTGTTTGTCTCCCAATGTGTCAGTGTCTCTGTATGGGTTACTTGCAGCTCTCACCCTGGAGTGTGGCACCACCCTGGTGGCAGGGAGTGGGGGTGCAGCTGATGGAGGACAGAGCCTCAGTGATGGGGCTGAGGGCCGGGTGCTTGGAGGCGTAGTCTCTGTTTCCGTACAGTGAGCGATCCACCGCCCTGCTGCCCCAGCGCCGCCGCGGACAGGACACCTGCACGGACACACGCTAGAGCTGACCACATACAGCATCACTGACAGGGGTGTACAGGGCACTGCAGCCAGAAGTAAACAGTTACACACACACACACACAGGGGCTGACTCATCAGAGGGGCACTATACAGCCCTGGGGCTGACCTTCATCTTCCCAGAGGCGCTGGCAGCAGCGGAGCGGCTTGTCTTCTTCCTCTCTGTCCGCTTAGTGGGGGGATCCTGGAGAGAGAGAGAGAGAGAGAGAGAGAGAGAGAGAGGTGTTCAGCAGTTCCGTTATCGTCTTGCCATGTTGTATAAATGATCAAAGGAGAGCGGGGCACTACCTTCCTCTTCCTGCCACGTGACCTAACCGGAGCGGCTGTGCTGATTGGCTCCTCCTCCGGGGCGGGGGTGGGCTCTGAACACGGAGACACAATGAGGTAGCCGGTGAGAGAGATGGAAGAATGGGAAAAGACAGAAGAAAGGGATGTAGCATGACAGGGAGGAAGAGAGCGAAAGAGAGAGCACACCTGTTGTGGGTTGGCTGTCGGGGACGGGGGGCTCGGCACAGGCGGGCTCGTCCTCAAACACCAGGAGGGGAATACCTGCAGGAAGAGGAGAGAGAGGGTGGGTGTGGGGGTGGGGGGTCACACAGGAGACATGGCCAGGGAGGGGTGCTGGGGGGGGGGGAGGCAGCAAGGGGAGCCTCACCTGAGTCCAGTGGCGCTGGGGGGGCAGCCTCGTCTCCATGGGGGGCACAGACAGGGGACGCGGCTTCCTGGGTGAGAAGACAGGCAATGTGATGCAGTGTGACCTTCACACACTGAGCCGAGCTGTAGCTCTAACACACATCACTCTCTCTCACTTACTGTGGGGCTGTCGAAATCTGGCTGGGGCAGGGGGGGCGTGGCTTTCTGGGGGGTCTTCTTAAGCAGGGGCCGCAGCAGGGGGGTGGAGTGGGGCGTAGCCCGGGCGGGGGTGGCCCCTCTCTGCAGGGGCGTGTCGGGGGGCAGCCTCCTGTCGAAGAGCTCGGGGGACAGGGGAGCCCCGAAGCGCACCCTCTTCTTCTCCCGCCGCAGCGCAGAGCCCTCTGGTAACTGAGACGCCGCCCCACCTGACAACACAGCCTTCGTCAGAGGAGCTCCGTACCGCACAGCGCACAGGGCTCCACGCGGCACAGGGTCTTACCTGGGGGCTGCGTGGTGCTGGGGGACAGCGAGGGGGAGAGGATGGTTGTAGACTCGACTGGCTGCGACAGACAGGGACTCTGGGGCGCTGGGGGAGGGGCCTGGAATGGAGGAAATTCAAGAAAAGAAAAAAAAAAAAAATCAGACCAGAAACATTAAAGTAACGAGCAATCGAGAGGTGCTTCCCGTTGCTCTGCTCGAGCACTTTTATCAGCAAGTCTCACCTCTTCCTCCACTTCCTCCTCCTCTTCCTCCATGACCGGCATCTCCTCCTCCACCACCCTCCTCTGTGCTGGGGATAGGGTGTTCATGACATGGGGTGCCGGGTGGGAGGGTGAGAGGTCTACTCCGGGGACACCCATTCGCGGCCGCTTGCTGGGGGGGGCCATGTTGCACGGGAGCCTGTTCTCCTTCCCCGGTGGCACGCCCTGCACACCTGTAGCGAGGGGGCGAGAGACAGACAAAAACAATCAGGGTAGTGGAGTCAGCGTCTGAGACAGAGCGAGAGAGAGATAGGCCCGGCACTAGGGTTGTACCGATAGATTATATATTCATATATCGACTATAATGACAGTCATCAACGAAATTCCATTTAATTTGCTCTGTGCGACACATCATTCTTTTAAATATTATTTTTTTCCCAAAAAACATTATCTAAAAGAATGAGTGCGATAAACTTGTTGTGCGTGGATGTTCCGTGCCAAGAACTAAAGTCGCTATTCATTTAAAAAATATATTAACACTGTGAGCATAAAAAACAGCTATTTAAAAGAATACTCATAGATATTTCCCCTGAACAGAGAAGAAAAAAATCATGCTATATGGGTGGAATTTACAGTGTGATTTAGTGATGTGATAGTGAAGAAAGCATTTTTTTCCACCATAGTACATTGCCTTTCCCCCCCTTTGTAACATCCTAAAAAAATATATAGCACCTATCATCAACTATATAGCACTTCAATAACCAAAACTCACCTATCAACAGCTATATAGCACCTGACAATAACTATATTCATAGAAACTAATTGAAATTACTGCAGAGTTTACGACCCGATGTTGTAATTTTGCAACAACCACAAAATGCTCCCGAAATATCTTAAAATGTTTGATTTTGAAAATTATTCCTAAACACAGGACTTCTACAGACCATACTCAAGACACCTGTATTTTGTTTGTCTCTCTCCTTATCTGAAATTGCACAATTTGAAGCCAAACCTTCAGAAGAAATTAGTTTGAGTGATGGGAAATACCTCATTTAACAAATACACTCACCTAAAGGATTATTAGGAACACCATACTAATACTGTGTTTGACCCCCTTTCGCCTTCAGAACTGCCTTAATTCTACGTGGCATTGATTCAACAAGGTGCTGAAAGCATTCTTTAGAAATGTTGGCCCATATTGATAGGATAGCATCTTGCAGTTGATGGAGATTTGTGGGATGCACATCCAGGGCACGAAGCTCCCGTTCCACCACATCCCAAAGATGCTCTATTGGGTTGAGATCTGGTGACTGTGGGGGCCAGTTTAGTACAGTGAACTCATTGTCATGTTCAAGAAACCAATTTGAAATGATTCGACCTTTGTGACATGGTGCATTATCCTGCTGGATGTAGCCATCAGAGGATGGGTACATGGTGGTCATAAAGGGATGGACATGGTCAGAAACAATGCTCAGGTAGGCCGTGGCATTTAAACGATGCCCAATTGGCACTAAGGGGCCTAAAGTGTGCCAAGAAAACATCCCCCACACCATTACACCACCACCACCACCAGCCTGCACAGTGGTAACAAGGCATGATGGATCCATGTTCTCATTCTGTTTACGCCAAATTCTGACTCTACCATCTGAATGTCTCAACAGAAATCGAGACTCATCAGACCAGGCAACATTTTTCCAGTCTTCAACTGTCCAAGTTTGGTGAGCTTGTGCAAATTGTAGCCTCTTTTTCCTATTTGTAGTGGAGATGAGTGGTACCCGGTGGGGTCTTCTGCTGTTGTAGCCCATCCGCCTCAAGGTTGTACGTGTTGTGGCTTCACAAATGCTTTGCTGCATACCTCGGTTGTAACGAGTGGTTATTTCAGTCAAAGTTGCTCTTCTATCAGCTTGAATCAGTCGGCCCATTCTCCTCTGACCTCTAGCATCAACAAGGCATTTTCGCCCACAGGACTGCCGCATACTGGATGTTTTTCCCTTTTCACACCATTCTTTGTAAACCCTAGAAATGGTTGTGCGTGAAAATCCCAGTAACTGAGCAGATTGTGAAATACTTAGACCGGCCCGTCTGGCACCAACAACCATGCCACGCTCAAAATTGCTTAAATCACCTTTCTTTCCCATTCAGACATTCAGTTTGGAGTTCAGGAGATTGTCTTGACCAGGACCACACCCCTAAATGCATTGAAGCAACTGCCATGTGATTGGTTGGTTAGATAATTGCATTAATGAGAAATTGAACAGGTGTTCCTAATAATTCTTTAGGTGAGTGTAGGTGTGCACACCAAATGTGACAAAGCAACAACAGGCCTTAGGACACAAAAACTATGCTTTTGCTTTCAATCATGTGATAAGGGTGGGCTTGGTGGAGGATAAAAGGCATGCTGCACATGTGATACGTGGGGTCCCACAGGCGTTGAAATGGAGCCCAATACCTACGTTATTTTCAAAACGGTGGAGCACAAAAAAGCTCAAATACTAAAAACCTTTACAAACCTAAAATAGCCTACAATGATTAAAAATAAGATTACCATGATAGGAATAAAATGCCCAAATGCATTTTCCTGTATAATAGGTTACAAGGAATCAAACCTAGAATTACTCTTTATTCTCACAGCACTCTCTCATGATCTCAATTAGTGTATTGGACAGAAAAAGCTTTACCCACATAAGTTTTATGCTATGGAAATGTGTTGATGCTAGCGCTGAACAACCTGACAGACACTTAGTCCAATGTCTCACCATGAATTGTTTTAGTTTCTATTGCAGCTGCAGGGTATTAAGCACACCTGCATTACATTTAAGAAAAAACACACAGATTTTCTCACTCCACAACAATAAACATAAAACATCCATTGTCATTAAAAGATACTAATAATCATATAAAACATAGGCTTAATGACTACACTTGTTGTATTGCATGTTCTGATCTAACAACTACACATGAAGGCAATTCTACTGCCACCATTAGATCACAACGTGCAACCTTAACTCCCCCAATGTTTGCACATCCATCTTCGGCGATACGTTATTTTTAATATCTCCCAACCCTACCCTGCGCTGCCAGGAGCTGAGCCCAGAGAGGAGTCCCCTCAGCCAGCTGGGCCTGAGGCTCGCTACACAAACACACACCACACCCACCAGCCTCAGGACATCCCTGATCAAACACAAACACAAACAAATCTACAGGGAGAGAGTAAAAAAGGGGTTCAGAGAGGAGAGCAGAGGAAGAGACAAATGGGCGGATGGCAGTAGAGAGGGATGGAGAGAGACAGCCAGAGGATCTTACTGCGGGTCTCCTTCAGGTCCTCCTCTCCAGCCTGTCCACTCTCAGACAGAGACACCAGGCACTTTTGGAATGACGCCATTTTCTGGCGCAGAGTGGAGGAGCATCGTGGGGAGAACGTGGCCTGAGAGAGAGAGAGAGAGAGAGACAGACAGACACAGAACTGTTCAGATTCACAGGTTATTTGAAATTAAATGACTTCTGATGTGTTGAGCAGAACTGGAAGTCTTGCTGATGTGTTAGATTCTCAGCCCTAATGGAGGTGTGAGAATGTAAGCAGCGAGGACCTGATGAGGCTTTTTAAATAACCGCAAAACCTTGCCTGACCTGTGGCGGAGGAGTCCTGCTGGGGGGGGTCTGGAGTCTCTGCCGGGCGATGTAACAGATCAGAGAGTTGGTCTCTGGGGACCCCCGCACCCCCACCGAGGACCTGCGTCGAGCCTTCAGCTGAGACACGCGGGACTTATCTGAGGGAGGGAGAGAAGGAAATACATTCTTACTGACTGCTGCGTCTTCCTCCACTTTAGAGGAGAGGGGTCAGCCTCAGGAAATTGTCTGCAGCGAATATACCATCAACACACTGACACACACACAAAACACTGATACACACACAGTGACACACAAACACACACAGTCAGTGAGGCGGTGTGCGTCTCCTCACCTCTGCCCTGGGAGCTGGGGATGAAGCTCTGTGCCGTGATGCCCAGCGCGGCGGGGGTCAGCTGTGTGAAGTCCATGGGCGGGGGGGTGTTGTACTGGTCAGGACGGGGCAGTGGCAGGGATGGGGTGGTGCTGAACTGGTCAGAGTACAGCACCCCCTGGACTGTGAAAGCCTCAGGGTCACAGTCCCCCTCCCCGGGACCCGCACTAGCACCCTGCTGAGCTGTGTCACTCATCTCCACACCTGCCACACCGAGGTCAAGAGACAGAGCAAGACTGACGACCATAATTTTAAAATATAATGACATGCCTCTGTCCGCACATTCGTGACTGGCTTGGCCGCCTGGCCGGGTTAGTCTGCATGTGACAGCAGAGGACCGTTCTCTGGTAGGATCTGTTATTATTATTATTATATATATACACACACACACACACTATATCTCTATGAATATTGCTACTAACCTCGGTGTTACTACTTCCGAGACTAACCTACATACTATCAATGATACTTGGTAACCCTGCACACTGAAAACACTGCACATGCAATCATGTTCAATGAAAAAGTCGTTTCTTTATTTCTATTTAAAAGTATCGCTATGGAGAATCGAACAAAGCGATCCATCCGAACACAGTAATTACAGTGTAGCGACTGTGATGCAGGAGACGAGGCTGCGCACACGAGTCCAGCTCCTCACCACAGCAACATGTCCTTCAGGAAACCTCGGGGTCTTACCTTTAAAACTGCGTGTGTCGCCAGTGCGTGTAGACGTATTAATTAAAATTGCTTTTGTATATATATATGTATATTAATAACTTGTAAACAGAGACCGAACCCCCGCACAAAATTCAAACTGCACACCTATCTCTGAATACGATCGCAAAATCATATCCTTCCGCCATCTAAACATCGCGTTAAAACGGCCCTCTGTCACTGTAGGCTCCGGGACACTGTTAAACGCATCGGATACTGCGCTAATATCCCGTTTACAATTAATAAGGGAGGTTCGCTTTCTGCTTTTTAAAATAAGATTATCTTCTTTCCTGACACAGGGGACTATTTTCTGTCTCCTGCCACTCGCGGCGAAATCTCCCTGCATGTCCGGATTCTGTTACTTACAAATCAGCCAATCAGAGCACCGATAGCGACTCACGTGTGCTGAGGACTGTCCAATGGGCGAGCGAGAGGGGGTTTGATTCGGGTTTAAAGCAAGATCTGCATTGTGGAAAGCGCATGCGCGCAACAGCAGACATGTTGATAATTAATTCTCGGCCAAGTGAAGCAATGTGCACCAAGACAGAACTGAAACATTTTACGCCATGCTAATGTTACAGGACGTTGTATTATAGTAATCAACATAGAACACAATACCAACAAATCGAATATTTATTTTAAACGGGAAATTAGCGTAGTATCTGATGCATTTAACAGTGCACTGAGTGGGCTGTTTTAACGTGATGTTTCAAATCTATACAGAGGGAAAACAACACTATAGACTACTAAGTACACAAACACAATACCATATATTTGTATGTTTCTCTTTCATAATTTTGTCCAGGATTTAAAAAATAACTATAGCGGTTACACTGTTGAAGTGTGCTGTACACTGTACTATGCACTATACTGTCCTATAGCGCTTACACTGGTGCAGTGTCCAGTAGCGGTTGCACTGGTGCAGTGTGCTGTAGCGGTTGCACTGGTGCAGTGTGCTGTAGCGGTTGCACTGGTGCAGTGTGCTGTAGCGGTTGCACTGGTGTAGTGGTTGCACTGGTGCAGTGTGCTGTAGCGGTTGCACTGGTGCAGTGTCCTGTAGCGGTTGCACTGGTGTAGCGGTTGCACTGGTGCAGTGTCCTATAGCGGTTGCACTGGTGCAGTGTGCTGTAGCGGTTGCACTGGTGTAGCGGTTGCACTGGTGCAGTGTCCTGTAGCGGTTGCACTGGTGCAGTGTCCTGTAGCGGTTGCACTGGTGCAGTGTGCTGTAGCGGTTGCACTGGTGTAGCGGTTGCACTGGTGCAGTGTCCTGTAGCGGTTGCACTGGTGCAGTGTGCTGTAGCGGTTGCACTGGTGCAGTGTGCTGTAGCGGTTGCACTGGTGTAGCGGTTGCACTGGTGCAGTGTGCTGTAGCGGTTGCACTGGTGCAGTGTGCTGTAGCGGTTGCACTGGTGTAGCGGTTGCACTGGTGCAGTGTGCTGTAGCGGTTGCACTGGTGCAGTGTGCTGTAGCGGTTGCACTGGTGTAGTGGTTGCACTGGTGCAGTGTGCTGTAGCGGTTGCACTGGTGCAGTGTGCTGTAGCGGTTGCACTGGTGTAGTGGTTGCACTGGTGCAGTGTGCTGTAGCGGTTGCACTGGTGCAGTGTGCTGTAGCGGTTGCACTGGTGTAGTGGTTGCACTGGTGCAGTGTGCTGTAGCGGTTGCACTGGTGTAGCGGTTGCACTGGTGCAGTGTGCTGTAGCGGTTGCACTGGTGCAGTGTGCTGTAGCGGTTGCACTGGTGTAGTGGTTGCACTGGTGCAGTGTGCTGTAGCGGTTGCACTGGTGCAGTGTGCTGTAGCGGTTGCACTGGTGTAGTGGTTGCACTGGTGCAGTGTGCTGTAGCGGTTGCACTGGTGTAGTGGTTGCACTGGTGCAGTGTGCTGTAGCGGTTGCACTGGTGTAGCGGTTGCACTGGTGCAGTGTGCTGTAGCGGTTGCACTGGTGCAGTGTGCTGTAGCGGTTGCACTGGTGTAGTGGTTGCACTGGTGCAGTGTGCTGTAGCGGTTGCACTGGTGCAGTGTGCTGTAGCGGTTGCACTGGTGTAGTGGTTGCACTGGTGCAGTGTGCTGTAGCGGTTGCACTGGTGTAGCGGTTGCACTGGTGCAGTGTGCTGTAGCGGTTGCACTGGTGTAGTGGTTGCACTTGTGCAGTGTGCTGTAGCGGTTGCACTGGTGTAGCGGTTGCACTGGTGCAGTGTGCTGTAGCGGTTGCACTGGTGTAGCGGTTGCACTGGTGCAGTGTGCTGTAGCGGTTGCACTGGTGTAGTGGTTGCACTGGTGCAGTGTGCTGTAGGGGTTGCACTGGTGTAGTGGTTGCACTGGTGCAGTGTGCTGTAGCGGTTGCACTGGTGTAGCGGTTGCACTGGTGCAGTGTGCTGTAGCGGTTGCACTGGTGCAGTGTGCTGTAGCAGTTGCACTGGTGTAGTGGTTGCACTGGTGCAGTGTGCTGTAGCGGTTGCACTGGTGTAGTGGTTGCACTGGTGCAGTGTGCTGTAGCGGTTGCACTGGTGTAGTGGTTGCACTGGTGCAGTGTGCTGTAGCGGTTGCACTGGTGCAGTGTGCTGTAGCAGTTGCACTGGTGTAGCGGTTGCACTGGTGCAGTGTGCTGTAGCAGTTGCACTGGTGTAGCGGTTGCACTGGTGCAGTGTGCTGTAGCGGTTGCACTGGTGTAGCGGTTGCACTGGTGCAGTGTGCTGTAGCGGTTGCACTGGTGTAGTGGTTGCACTGGTGCAGTGTGCTGTAGCGGTTGCACTGGTGTAGTGGTTGCACTGGTGCAGTGTGCTGTAGCGGTTGCACTGGTGCAGTGTGCTGTAGCAGTTGCACTGGTGTAGCGGTTGCACTGGTGCAGTGTGCTGTAGCGGTTGCACTGGTGTAGCAGTTGCACTGGTGCAGTGTGCTGTAGCGGTTGCACTGGTGTAGCGGTTGCACTGGTGTAGCGGTTGCACTGGTGCAGTGTGCTGTAGCGGTTGCACTGGTGTAGCGGTTGCACTGGTGTAGCGGTTGCACTGGTGCAGTGTGCTGTAGCGGTTGCACTGGTGTAGCGGTTGCACTGGTGTAGTGGTTGCACTGGTGCAGTGTGCTGTAGCGGTTGCACTGGTGTAGTGTAACGTCTGTGCACCGCGCGGTGTGTCCCTCGGTACGCGACGCGTCCCCGCATTTCTCAAAAGACCCGGCTGTTGGAACTGATACGTGCCTCTCCACCGGGAGAAACGCGCTTCACTGCGGAGGAGACACGTAACTTACTCAACACCCATGGAGCCCCAAATCCTCTCTTGGAAGGATAACAATAGGTAGGGTCACAACACTCCCCAATAGTATGCTATTTTGTATTTAAATGTGAGAGTATATTAATCTGCATCACCGGGTACAGTTTAGACTGAAGGCCGCATCAACCTAAGTTCTGGACCAGATGGTTTTCAAGATCAATATATATATATACAACTCCCTCTTCTCTGTAAAATAATACACATTGTGCTGTATAGAGTATATTACTAATGTCAAATGTATAGGATATTTTTTTCTATTCAAACGAGTCCAGTACAACACTCTGTCTGTATTTTCCTTATTAGGCTAGTATTTACATATTCAATATTAGTATGTTTTTTTTTAATATAATAAAACAGGCTTTAATTCGTTTTAGGGGCTACAGGCTACAAAAAACTAAAATGATTGTTCATCTTTCTAAGAAGCAAACCTGAAATATTGCCTGACATCTTGCATGTTGTGATGTATGGTGTTCTGATGAAGTAATATGTATTCACAAACATGCTGTCTTCCGTGGTAGAGTTGTGAATAGACTCTTAATCACAGATATTATCACACACGGTGTTTCAGGGGACAGCAGCTGAGAGATGCAGAGGCTCCCCCCAGGGAGTCCTGTCCCAGTGAGTGCCCTCGGACCAGTACACAGAGAAACTGCGCGCAGGCTACAGGAGCCAGGCCTGCAATCCCTTTCTCTCTGCCTCTGTCTCGATCTCTCTCCCTGTCCCTGTCTCTCTCGCTCATTCTCTATGTCTGTCCTTCGGTCTCTGTGTCTCTGTCTTTACCTCTCACTGTGGGTAGATGTATCTGTCTGTGTGTTTGCATGTTTGAGTGTCTGTCTGTGTATTTGCGTGTTTGTGTGTGTGTCTGTCTGTGTGTGTGTATGTGCTGTTCCTCAGTCTATGCTGTTGTGTGTTTGTGTTTAGAGCAGCTGTTGACGATGGCTGCAGGGGACGGCCCCTCCTCTGCCCTCTTGGCGCTGCCCCCATGGCCCACTCTGCGCAGCATCCTGAAGAAGCCATGGCCGCGAGTCCCGTGCCCCGATCCCCTGTGGCAGAAGACGTGTCTGCCGGTGCAGCCGCGCTGGAGTGACAGGGCACACCCGCCCCCCCTGGTCAAATATACTGCCCCGCTGCCCCAGATGAGCCCGCCCCGCTCCCCCAGGAGAGTCACCTTCTCAGTCCCCATAGCCACCAGGCGTTACTTCCTGCTTCATTGCCCCTCAACTCTGCCCAGAAGGTGCCCGCTGCCCCTCTCTCTACCTCCCTCGCGGTGCCCCAGTCAAACAGCCCCCTCTCGCCCCAGCGCCCCCAGACCACGCCCCAGCACCCTCAGGCCCAGTGGCATGGCTGCCAACTCTTGGACTACCAAACAGGCCAGACCCCGCGCTCCTCCTCCGCCTCCACCTCCTCCTCCCTCTCTTCTTCCTCTCCCCCATCCTGCTGCCAGAGTCAGAGTTGTGGGCCCCCAGGTCCACAGGAAGCTGAGTGGGGAGCACCATGAGAACAGCTTATTGCACTCCATCAGGTCTCTCCAGCTCTTCAGCTCCATCTCGGAGACCTCCTCGCCCTCCTCCTCCTCACCCTCTGACAGCCCCTCTCCCACTGACTCCTCCACCTCACATCACTCAATGCGTCACAAGCAGCCCCGCACCCCCTCAAGGTACCAGAACCGGAAGTACAGGATTAGCCTGGAGAGGTACCAAGCCCTGCGCAGGGTGAAGATAATAAAAGAGCGCAGGAGACAGCTGCAGTGGCTCTTCTCACAGGTCAGTGAGCCTGCCTGCCTACCTGCCTGAGTATGTGTGAGTGTGTGTGTGTGAGTGTGAGTGTGAGAGAGAGTGTATGACCGTACGTGTGTGTGTGTATGATGTACCACTGGCAATAAAAATCTCTGTGTCACAGGAAGCTCCAGGGGCCAAGGCACACAACCCTGTGTGTGAAGGTGATATCTTAATTTCATTATTCAAATGTAATGCTTTTTATATATGTTTATGTTATACTGGGCAGCAGTGTGGAGTAGTGGTTAGGACTCTGGATTTTGGACTATGGAGTGGAGGGTTGTGGGTTCAATCCCAGGTGTGGGCACTGCTGTTGTACCCCTGAGCAAGGTGCTTTATCTAGATTCCAGTAAATGCCCAGCTTTATAAATGGATAAAAGTCAAAAAGAATGTGATATGTTGTAACAATTGTAAGTCACCCTAGATAAGGGTGTTTGCTAAGAAATCAAGTAATAATAATGCTGAGATAAAAATGACCTTCTTGTGAAATGTGATTATAGTCTGTATGTGAAGATGTCATAGTTCAGAACTTGGCATATTTTTCTCCCTCTGATTTACTTCTGCTTCTCCTGTGTATCTGTGTATCTGCATCTCTATTGGCTGTGTGTTTGTGTCTATATCCCTGTTGGCAGCAGTTTGATCCTTCTCCCTCCTTGGTCAGGGTCCTCTCGCTGTGTGACACAGTTGAAGCTGAGACCAGTGGTCAAACTAGTACAGCTCAGCGCCACTGTGGGCTCCTCCTCCTCTCTCCGGCCCGTGTCTGCCCCCTGTGACCCAGCCCAGCACGAGCAGTTGTGGCCTGGCAGCAGGAACAAGATCCCAGCGTTGGGCCTGGAGCAGCGGGCATCCAAGCTGAGCTGTGTGGGAAGTGCAAGAGGATCAGCCCTCAGAGCCAGGGCCTGGTCCATTCCAGATGGGCCAAGGCAGTGAGTTGGCCTTGGTCCACCACTAAGAAGCCTTCAGCCAGTAAGAATCCTAAAACCAGTAAGAATCCAAAAGCTAAGAATCCTCTTGCCTCTCAGAGCTCTGTAGCTGCCCTCAGTAAGCCAGCTACTATCCAGGGGACACATACAACCAGCAGGGGCCCCTCCTCAGGCCTCGGCCCCAGCCCTGTTCTTAGTTGCTGCGCCAGCTCTCTTAAGTCCCAGATCCCCAGCCCTGCGCTCTCTGGCTGCTCCCTGGATCTGAACCTGTGCAGCAGACCCTCTACTAAGGCATCTCCCTACACTTGCGCCAGGAGAACACAGTCCATGGGGCCCCGTCTCTCTGATACTGAGACTCCGGGGCCTACAGCTGCTCCGTTGCTCTCTCCCTCAGTGCTGAGCTCCTCACAGCCCGCCGTCCTAAGCAGCTCAGGTGGAGGTGGGTGTGACATAATTCTGCCAAAATTCAGGGTACAGGGAAGTGTCATAATCTGTGACCCCCCCACCCTGGGCAAGCAGCATCAGTGCAGTGTGGCCTGGCCTGGGAGGAGCGCTCTACCGAGAGAGGCTGTGGACACAGATGCCCCAGCCAGTCTCAGTCCTGCCGGGGGAATTCCCCGGGCAGACAGTGTCAGCAGCGGCCAGGGAACCCTGCGTGAGCGCAGGGTGTCACAGGACTGTTCACAGGCAGCCCTTCCCAGGACCGGAGGCTCCAGACAGGCCAGACAGCAGCCTGCAGGGTCTGCGCCCCCCCGCAGACCTGTGCTGCTCCACGCTGTGCTGGAGACCATTGCTAGATTGCAGGTGAGCCGTTTCTAAATGTGTTACACTGTACATGTTTCTGTAAAAGAACATGAAAGTGAATTGAATAGTAGCAGGAAACAGCTGAAAACAATACCACCGTGCGCAGCCTGTGGCCGAGACACGGTGAGGTCTAGGGAAACTGAAGGTGTTGAATTCATGTGTGTGGGTGGCTGTCCTGTACGACACATGCAGATGAAACAGTTCTCTCTGCTGCCACGCCCAGGCCAGGAAAGCCTGATTCACTAACGCCAAGTCACTGCACACGTCATCTGCAGTGACATCATCATCAAATCATACGGTAATGTTTGTCAATGACATCATCATTAAATCATAAGTTAATGTTTGTACCGCACTACATTATCAAATTGCTGTTAATAAATGCTTCTGGCTCTCAGGCACGGAGACGCAACAACCTGGAGTTCCTGCACCCGGAGATGAACATGCGGTGAGTGAGACACACACACACACTCACACTCACGCACTCACTCATTCAGCATTAATAATTCTTCTGTTACCAAACCCAATCACTTTTAAAGTATCTACCTGAGTTATTCTTTAATCGGATAGAGGTGGTACTTGGTCCTGTGTACTAATAGTATGGTCAACTTCTCTTCACCCTGCTTAAATCTCATGCACAACTCACCAGCAGTTCCACCTGCAGTTCTGTTTGAATGTAGTGGTTTGATAAGAGCTACAGGATTTTTAAAACAATCTCATTTCCACTATTTAATAAAACACACAAGTTATAAAATAATAGAGCAAACACAGCAGTGCCCTGTATGATTTTACTCTTACTCTCAAACCCAGAGAAAAGCCTCGACTACGACTTCTCAACAAACCTCAACACGTTAAAACCTGCACAACAGTATTAGAAAAAATGAATGACATTAGTTCTTCTCTTTGTTGAAGAGATTTTGAAACTGTATTTTCAAAATATTTCTGTTTTGATTTGTTCTCCAGTTAAACCATTTTCACCCTCTTTTTTCTGTATTAACTATTCACTAAGCAGTGTATTACCTCTCCTATTCCTATACATTTAAATGTATATAGCCAGCATGGACCACAATTTATTACCATCCACCAATATAAGCAAATCACGTTCACATACAATGTCAACTTTACATTCTGTTTTTTGTTTTAGTTTTTTTACAATCAGTTTTAGCCTCAAAGTCTCCAAGAAATCAAAATAAAATAATAGCCCTGAGCAAAATAAAATGTCCCAGAAGAAGTTGGCTTGTGTAGTTACGTGTCTGTAGCTCCTGGCGTGGTCCAGCGACGGAGACGTGTTGGTTGGGAAACTCCAGAACGACAACTCATCCACGAATGGCGAACAGTGGCTAACAACAAGATGTCCTTCCTCTTCTTTGACTGACCCCGCAAAACTCCTCTCCAAAAACACACAGCGACTGGATCCTGGCCCACACCTTCAGTCTCCAGTCCCTTCTCCACCGCGATATGAACAGTTTCCTCAAAAAAGATCTGCTTATTTGTAACACCGGCTATCTGTTTACTCGAAACAGACGTAAAAAACCCTTAATTCCTTGTGAAAGGACTATGCAGATATAGTGATTGGATGTTGTCAATAACACTAATCGTATTTTTAGTTTTAGTTTTTTATGCACCATATTTGAAGTAAGGGGATTTTTCTAGCCTCTTACATATATCTGTCTCTCTGTCTGTGTTGTATGTTGTCCTGCAGGCTGTCCTCAGAGCAGAGCCCCTCCAGCAGCCAGGCCGAGCCCCCCCACATTATCCCCTATGTCCAGGGGGCTCCACACCATGCCGTAGCCGCTGTTGTCCAGGTGAGCTCTCAGTGGGGGGGCTCCTGCGTCTCTCCCGCTGTATTGCGCTCTTCTCTGTCCCTGGCTGCGTTGTGTTGTGTGTCGTGTGCTATGAAGCCTCTGTTGCGGTTGTTGTGTGCTTTTGTTGCTGAGTTGCAGTGCTGTGTGTCTCTGCAGCTCCTGTCTGGGTCAGCAAGCGAATCTGGCGGCGATGGGGGTCCTGAGCTGGAAAAAAGGACGTTAATAAGTTATCAACAGCAAATGCTAAGCTTTAGATGATGAAGTAAAAAATTATTCTTTAATATTAACATTTTACTTTAAATTACAGTTTAATCTTCAAATCAAACATGAGAGATGCTCTCAGCATTAATGTTTTTTTATTTTGTTAAACTGTACAATTTGAAGCATGTTCAGCTTTTTCATTTTTTTTATGTACATAGCAGACCCGTTGTTAAACTATGTACTGTGTGGTGAGGATTCGCCCCATACTGCCCTGTTCCTCCCTGGACCGCGTTGGAGGACAGTTTTACTGCTGTTCCCACTGTGGCTGGCTCCCCCCTGGCGCCAGACGTCCTGCAGTGTGTAGGCAGAGAGGAGAGGCTGCGAGACTGGATTGGTTACTGCGTTGTGTTTGTCTTTGCCTATTGTGTATGTGTAGATGGATCTGACGACATCGGACAGCTTGGTGTCCTAATGTGATGCCCTGCAGCTGGAGGCGTTGTTGGAGCTGTGTCTGGTGCAGTACCACCGAGCGCCCACTGTGTGTCAGTGTGGGTGCGTGCTGGCTGGGGCAGCAGCTGTGCTGGGGAGCTGGTTGGACCAGCCAGATCAGCAGGAAGCTGTAATGTAAACCCATAATGTGATAGCCATCTTCATTTACTGCACAGAGAGACTCCAATTGATAAACAGCCTCAAATGCCAACTATGACTAATTGTTTCCTGTATAAAAAAATAGGAGGAACATCCAATAAAATATTTAAATTTTATTTTTAAAATTGCCTACAGACTGCTATCTCATTACAGCCCCCAGTCGGAAAGATATACATGATACAAACTCACACACACACACACACACACACACTCACTCACTCACTCACATACTGACACACTGTGCCCTTCTGTTGTACCGCGTGTGCCTGTGCTGCGCTGAGCTGCTCTGAGCTGCACGGTGCTGTGGCCACTCACTTGCTCTTGGCATTTTGGCTTGGTAAGCCCTGCACTGTGCTGTACTGTACCACATTGCCCCCGCACTGTGCTCTGCCCTGTTGCATGTGTCAGAGACGGGGGGCTGTGGCAAGGGACGCTGGGCTGTATAATTAGGGTTTTGTCAGCATGGAGTTGGGCGCAGTTTAAACACACCTCTGACATGAGGAAGCAGTTAAGCACTGGCAGTGAGCTGGGGATCAGGGACTCAGTCCTCAGCAGTCAAAATGTTTTCTAAACCCCCCCACCCGTGTCATGTGGGCTGCCCAGCCTCGCAGTCTCCCCGCCTGCAGTAAAACTCCCATAAACACAGTGTGCTGCGGCCCTGAGCCCCACACCCTGCACACACTGCACTTCAAACACCACACTTGTTCCACTGATACACAATATCCCAGCATGCACTGCTGCACACAGGAGCTTAATTGCTTCAACTTCTTAACACAACTGTCCGGCTCCAGGAACATTCATACAGTATCCCAGCTGCTGTAACAGAATTCTGTCCTTTATTTAATCATGTGTCTGCTCATTAATTTAATTTATTTATGTGTTGGTTTGTTGTTGTTCTGTCAGTACGAGATGCAGGCGCTCTGTTCTATTCGACTGTTTGCAGAGTCTCTCTGTGTTGAGGCTGGTTTGGGTCACAGTTACCGTGAAGGATCTTAGGGTCAGACTGGGTTTCAAGACCAGCAGTCCAGAGAGCTGGTGGAGTGGAGAGAGCTGGACAGAGGGCAGGGGATGGAGCGGCTGTGTGAGGAGCCAAGGCTGCCTGGGGGGAGGAAAAGGAAATGGCGTCCGGGGGAAACTGCGTGGAGTCGCTTCCTGGAGCTGACCTGTTCTACAGCTGTAGAGGGAGGAGGCGGCCTGACGATGCCGAACTTCCCCCTCTCTCCGTCTCTCTTGAAGGTGATGGCGTGTCACTCGAATCCTCCCTCCTCTTACCTCCTGTGCAGGGAGTTACGTGGACTGAGCCTGACACTCTCCCCTCTCTCTCTCACCCCTCGCTCTCCCCACACTCTCTTCTCTCACTTTCCCATCTGCTCTGCTGCACACACTGCTCCAGTTTCTCTGAGTGCCAAATATTCCGGCTAGTTTTCTCAAACTAAGTTTTAAAGTTAAAAAGGAAAACAAACATCTCTCTTTTCCACACCGTCTGTTTTGCTGTAGTCGAGTCTCTGAACTCTTCCAGTGAATTCCACCAGACTGCTTAGAAATCTTTTCATGTGGAGACATTGTTTTTCTGTAGCAACTGCCCTCCTCCGCAACGGAGAGACAGAGTGGGGGGTTGAGAACTGTGGAATTAGTGACTGGCCTGGACTGTAAGTGCTGCAGAGTTACTGACTGGCCTGGACTGCTAGCTCTAGTGGCTCTACTATTCAGCCCTATTAAAGATGGTAATCTGTGGAGGGAGGGGGAGTGGTTCTGGGCTGGCTCATCAGGCGTACAGTTCGTTATCTGCTGATTAATTAGGGAGCGGGAGCGTCTCTGTGCTCAGTGAGCTTCTTGGAACAGTGCCACTCGTTTCAACTTTCCTCTCTCTTCCCTTCTGCTCTCCTTCTCCCTTAAACTGCTTGACAGCTCTGCCATCAGAAAACATATCAAAGCAGTTCATACCATTTTCATCACAATTAGACCAAGGAGAGAGAAATCTGGAGCAGCACCTCACACTCTCTCACACTCTCAAACACACACACACACAAACATAAAGATTCACACACACACACTCACCCCCCCCCGCTATCTCCCTAGACCCTGGCTTGCTGTCTGGGTTGTTCTGCCACCTTGCCAAGTTTAAATTGCATCTTCTCCACATTCCTGATTTGATTTGTGAGGTGCAGGATAGATGAGTTAGGGCCTCAGTGCATTTCCCTGCGCTCTTTACGGGAACCAAAGCGCTGGGCGGAGGTGCAGCGGATACCAGCAGAGCCACAGGCCGACCCCACACTCTTGCCCTTCACTTGCACTGGCCTCTACTCCCTGTCTTGCTGCTGATCGGGGAGCCTAGTCCTTCACTGTAAAATAAATAAATGACTCGATCTCTAAATAAATAACGTCTTCTGTAACCTGCCTGCCACAAACAGTTTGTTTTTAATAAAAACTGGCGCAGATTTCAAACAAAACAAAACCACTCCGTTGAAACCATAGCATGGACTCTCTCTGCGCCACGTGAGCAGGGGACGGGAGAACTGCACCACGATGAGCAGAGCGCTGGGGGGGGGGCAAACGTACACAGGCCGCAGTCATCTGTCCCTGCATCCATCCCGGTAGTGTGGTTGTGTAACGTCAGTTCCTGCAGATGGTCTAGCGACAGAGCGGCCATGACGGGGCTGGGGGGGCGTTCGACATCACCGCAGCACCGCGGCAGCACATGACTCACAGGAAGTGAGCGCCGAGGGGCCCCCCATCTCCGTGGGAACTGGAGGCCAGCCAATCAGAGGGCAGTTGCAGTGCTGTGGGAAGTTGCTCCAGGGCAGAGGGAGCTGGCCCTCCCTCCTCTCCCCTGGGATGGGGACAGCTCCAGGGGATTCCAGCGCTTGACAACAGACGTGCATGTTTCCCATGAGCAGGGTCAGCGCAGGGCAGTGGTCCGCTGCCCCCCGATTACGCTCTGTGATCTCTGCACTCCCTGCTGCAGCCTGAGCGCATGCACTGAGCATGTGGCCAGCACTGGGGAGGGGGCGCCGGCTCCAGGGCGACCCGTCCACACTGGAGAACAGTGCCAGCGGGCCCTCACACAGTGGAGGGGTGCGTTAATGGTGCACTGTGTGTTTAATTTGCAGTGTTCACAGCTGCTTTCTGTAAGGGAGCTCCTGAAGGCCCCAGATTAGACAGTGAGAGAGATAGAGTGTGTGTGTGTGTAAGAGAGTTTCGTAACGGTGTAGCTCTGGGGCCAGGTGCTGGGATGTGAGTCAGTCTGGGCCCTGGCACGCAGGCCTCGGCACCAGGGCATCAGACATCTGCAACATCTGCCTCTGCTCCCCAGCCCCGCAGGGCCCCGGCCTCCCCTCCCACACCTGCCCCCAACGCAGTGCAGGACGCCCTGGCACAGCGCAGGCTGGGAGCAGGGTACAGCAGGGACAGGAGCGCACAGGGCTGGCAAACCATGAGACGGGGGGGTGGGTGCCAGTGGAGCCAAAGACCCAGTAGTGTGACCGCAGCCTCCTGTACACCACACAGCTCCAGTATGCGTCCTGCTTTATACTCACTCTGAGAGCATCTGCCTAGACTGGCACGTGCACCTACATATGAGTGTGTGAGAGTGTGTGTGTGAGTGGGTGTAGTGGCTCAGTATTTGTGGTTGTGTGTGTGTGTAGAATAAGGTTCAGTCCTTGTAGTCATTGGGCCACAGACCCCACCACCCTGGCTGGGATGTCACCGGCAGCCGCTAGTGCAGAGACATACCCACTCTCATCAGCACTGGGCATCTCATTTTAATTAGGCATTGATCAGTGTTCATGTTAAAGCACAGGGGTGGGAGGGGTCGGCAGAGTCACTATGTGCGGCACAGGCATAGAAGCAGAGTGGGAGAGAGAGAGGTGGAGTGTAGGGTAAAAACAGGAAGAGACTCTTGTGTGTTAGTAGTACCCTGGGGGGCAGGAACAGTTCAGCATGTGTCCACTGTGACTGGGACAGCACTCTGTTTATCCTGGGAGAGATCTGCCCAATGAAAGTGATAAGAGATGAGAGATTCATTCTTCCTTTAGACTCACACACTCACGCACACGCACACACACATGCACACTCAGACACTCACACTCACTCACACAAACTCACACTCACTCACACTCACACACACACACACACACACACACACACACACACATAATTATTCATCTTCAAAGACGCTGCTGTTACAAGGACATGAAAGTGAAAAAGAGAGAGAGAGAGAGAGAGAGACTCCCAGGGGCAGAGCACATACAGACCCACTTTCCTGTGTATTTATAGACTGTTCATCAGGACTGTTAAACCGCAGTCTCAGAGGGGGGGTGAGTAGTCCCAAATCCTACCCCAGCTTGGATAAAAAATCAAATAAATATAAAACATTCAGAGTAAATTATTCCCGGTGAGCCACAGTGCGGAGCCGCCGCTGTGTAGAGTGTAAAATATTAATCCCGTCCTAAATATTTCACAGCCATTCCAGCTCTGGGTTCGATGACCTTCCTCTCCTTTGCACCAGCTTCTGTCTGCCAGCAGGGCGGCGCTGGGGTTGGGATGGGTGCAGTGGAGCCGTGTGGAGCTCCAGAGAGGACAGGGAGCTTCTCTCACCCAGGAAACAACTCTCCCACCCCACCCCTCACGCCACCGGCTGCGTAAAATTAGATTTGCCCTAAGTGCTCCTTTCTGCACTGTGAAGCCCAGCCTGCCTCTTATCCAATTTAAGGAGAGGAGAGCTGCAAAGAAAGCAGGTCTTGTGATGTTGGGGGGGGGGGGGGGGTATCGGGTTTAATAAGTTGAAACGGCCGGACAAAAGGGTGTTTGTAACAGATACCACATCCCCACCCCCCTGACCCCCCAGGGCTGCAGCCTGGGAGCGCAGGACTGGGAGTCACACCCAGCTCTCCTCTTTCTCTCTCACTCTCACTCTCTCTCTTTCTCTCGCCTCCTCCCTCTGCCTCTGCCTCCCCTGGGCTGTAGTGAGCAGTGCTGATACAGAGATCATTGCCAGCTCTCCGAAACGAGAGAGAGAGAGCGAAAGAGAGCGAGACAGAGATGTGAAAGACAGCAGACTGCCTGGGGCCATGTCAGTGTATTCACACCTCTGTCTCCCCCAGTGTGTCTCCATACTGTACTGCACTGCACTATACTGCACTGTACTGTACTGTAGCAGTCCACCACCTGACTGAACAGAGTGATGGAGGAGAGGGAACGAGGGAGCGCAGCAGAGGGAGTGAGGGAGAGGGTGAAGGACACAGAGAGACACGCAGCTCTGAAGAGAGAAACAAAAAACTAAGAGAAGAAAGAGAGACAAAAAAATTTAGATAAGAAGGGAAGGAAGAGAAAGCCAGAGAGGAAGGTAAAGTAAAGATAGACAAAGGATGAAGAGGGAGAGAGGGAGAGGGGGGGGAGTATTGGGTTGGGAGCCTAATTGTGATTCCAACAGGAGTTTCGTTTCTGGGACAGATCTACACACTAATTATGAGCGTGGGCGGCAGAGTGATGAGAAAACACACACACACACACACACGCACACACTCACTCACACTGGTATTGTGATATTGTCACTGCAGCTCCATTAGCCACGTCAGTAATGGCAGCGGGAGACACACCCCTGCAGCGGGCGCTAATGGGAACGCACTGACCCGCCTCTGTCTGGGCCGGCTGCGCTCCCTGGGCGGAACCTCAAGGACTCTGGGAAGGTTATGGACGGTTCAGCCTGGGCTGCCGCTGAGATGCAGACTGACCTCTTTCCTCCCCTCAGAAGCATAGGATTGTGGGTTGGCAGGTCATTTTCCGCTGTTGTACAGTACTGCTCTCCCCTCTCCCCCTCTCTCTCGTCCCCTGAGGGCACACCCAGCCTACACAATTCAGGTCTTTCTTGAAAGTTTGGTGTGTGAGAGTTTGTGTGTATGTGTGTGTGTGTAAATGTGTGTGAAAGTGTGAGTGTGTGTGTGTGTAATGCTTAGTGATCTCTGTGGGGTTTATTCTGTGTCCTCTGGCCCTGGTTCCCATGCTACTCTCAGGTTGCCTGTAACCCAATCCCAGCGTGTTCAGTTCCGTCTTTGTACCTGTGGCCAGGTGTACTTTTCCTGGGTTGCATGCTTGTCAGTGTGGAGGCCGCACTGGAGTCCTGGGTTTGCAGTGTCCCGACTGCCCAGCGCTCCCTGGCTCCCACTGTGCACCTGAGTGAGGAGGGAGGGAGTCAGGACACGGCTCTGACACCAGCACACTGAGCATTGACACGGCACTGACACCAGCACACTGAGCACTGACACGGCTCTGACACCAGCGCACTGAGCACTGACACGACTCTGACACCAGCACACTGAGCACTGACACGGCTCTGACACCAGCGCACTGAGCACTGACACGGCTCTGACACCAGTGCACCGAACACTAACATGTCTCTGACACCAGCGCACTGAGCACTGACACGGCTCTGACACCAGTGCACCGAACACTAACATGTCTCTGACACCAGCGCACTGAGCACTGACACGACTCTGACACCAGCACACTGAGCACTGACACGGCTCTGACACCAGTGCACCGAACACTAACATGTCTCTGACACCAGCGCACTGAGCACTGACACGGCTCTGACACCAGTGCACCGAACACTAACATGTCTCTGACACCAGCGCACTGAGCACTGACACGGCTCTGATACCAGTGCACTGAACAGAGACACGGCTCTGACACCAGCGCACTGAGCACTGACACGACTCTGACACCAGCGCACTGAGCACTGACACGGCTCTGACACCAGTGCACCGAACACTAACATGTCTCTGACACCAGCGCACTGAGCACTGACACGGCTCTGATACCAGTGCACTGAACAGAGACACGGCTCTGACACCAGCGCACTGAGCACTGACACGACTCTGACGCCAGCGCACTGAACAGAGACATGGCTCTGACACCAGCGCACTGAGCACTGACACGGCTCTGACACCAGCGCACTGAGCACTGACACGGCTCTGATACCAGTGCACCGAACACTAACATGTCTCTGACACCAGCGCACTGAGCACTGACACGGCACTGACACCAGCACACTGAGCACTGACACGACTCTGACACCAGTGCACCGAACACTAACATGTCTCTGACACCAGCGCACTGAGCACTGACACGGCTCTGATACCAGTGCATTGAACAGAGACATGGCTCTGACACCAGCGCACTGAGCACTGACACGGCTCTGACACCAGTGCACCGAACACTAACATGTCTCTGACACCAGCGCACTGAGCACTGACACGGCTCTGATACCAGTGCACTGAACAGAGACACGGCTCTGACACCAGCGCACTGAGCACTGACACGACTCTGACGCCAGCGCACTGAACAGAGACATGGCTCTGACACCAGCGCACTGAGCACTGACACGGCTCTGACACCAGCGCACTGAGCACTGACACGGCTCTGATACCAGTGCACCGAACACTAACATGTCTCTGACACCAGCGCACTGAGCACTGACACGGCACTGACACCAGCACACTGAGCACTGACACGGCTCTGATACCAGTGCACTGAACAGAGACATGGCTCTGACACCAGCACACTGAGCACTGACACGTCTCTGACACCAGCGCACTGAGCACTGACACGTCTCTGACACCAGCACACTGAACAGAGACATGGCTCTGACACCAGCGCACTGAGCACTGACACGGCTCTGATACCAGTGCACTGCACAGAGACACGGCTCTGACACCAGCGTACTGAGCACTGACACGTCTCTGACACCAGCACACTGAACACTGACATGTCTCTGACACCAGCACACTGAGCACTGACACGTCTCTGATACCAGCACACTGAGCACTGACACGTCTCTGACACCAGTGCACCGAACACTAACATGTCTCTGACACCAGCGCGCTGAGCACTGACACGGCTCTGACACCAGCACACTGAACAGAGACACGGCTCCTTCACTCTCATCTCCCAAGGTTATGTAGAGGGGCTTCTGCTCTGCATTACAAGTGCGTGCAGAGATTGCCAGGCACTTATGGAGATGGGATGGGGGGGTGGTTGAGTGTTAAACAGTGTGATTGAAGCCTGTGGAGAGCCACTGCCCCCCTCCCCCACCCGCCGCCTGTAATCAAGCCACAGATAGAAATCGCTGCAGCTCTCCCCGGCTGTGCTGCTCTGCCTGTCGATGGGAAAACACTTCAATTAGGCAGAATAAACAATCAGCGCGTCTCCCGGCTCCCGCCTCTTTAATCTGCATTTTCAGTGTGCGGTTGGGTCTTCGTGTGCCGAGGCTCTGACCCACACCAGCAGCCCACACACCACAGCACAGACAGACACCGGGCAGCACACTCTGCTGTGTGTACCTGTCCCTGTGTGTGTGTGTGTGTGTGTGTGTGTGTTTGTGTGTCTGTGTCACTGCTTCCCTAGTGACTCTGGCTGGAAAGAGTCAGGACCTGCAGAGCCCAGTGAGAGACACAGAGTGGGCTGGACAGCGCCCTGGCCTGGGGGGTGCGGATGTGGATCCCAGGACAGCAAGGCGGGGTGTGTTTACTCAGCTGGGTGGAGATGCCGCCGATACCCTGACCAGGCCAGACCCACTGTGTCTGTTTACCCCACCAGCCTGTTCCCTCCCGCTCGGCGCTTCCTGCGATACTCACCCACTGAACTGTGATCCCCTGCCAACTCCATATCTGTCCGTCTGTCTCCCACCCCCGCCCCCACTCCCTGTCTTTATCGTCTTCTTTTGCTATTCCCACATTCTCTCTCTCTCGTCCTCTCTGAACCTCTCCATCTGTTGTAATGGTGTTTATGTTGTTCTTTTCTGTGTTTTTATTATAAATTGTACTTTATTTGGCAGTGGGGGAAGGGGCGGGGAGAGGATTCTGTCTGTGTTTATTGCTGTGTTTGTACTGAGCCGTTTGCTGCTCTCTTGGTACTCTGTGGGTTGCTTCTGTTGCTGCGTGTTGTTGTTGCTGCACAGAGCACTTTTAGCCCTTGATTGTTTTTTTAGTATTTTTTTTAGAATGTTCAAATAAAGAGGTTAAAAAATATAAAAATCCCGTCCCGTCCCCCTCTCTCCCTCTCTCTCTCTCCCTGTCCTTCCCTCTCTTTGGACAGTGTGGCAGTTGTGCATTTGTTGATGGCAGCTGCAGTGTGAGCTGTGCGCTGCGGCTGCCCCCTTCCCCTCTCCTCTGATCCCGTGAGTCTTGCCTGCTAATCTGCTCTGTGTGTTTCTTTTTATCTCTTGAATTCATATTCACTTAAACCTGTGGCATTAAACACTCAGATCTGCTGCTGGCGAGGCGCTCACCACGGGAAACCAGAGACAGCTGGACACGACCAGACCAACCCCGTTCCCCCAAGTCCATGCAGCACTGTCTGTCTTTCTGTGTTCATGCGTCTGTCTGTCTGTCTTTGTCTATATCTGTCTGTGTGTCTGATTGTGGATCTCCCTGGAGTCGCCATGGCTGTAGCTGGAAGTTTTTTCTTTTGTTCTTAATCCCCCTCACCCCCTTACACCCAGGTCCTCCTCTCCCTGCTGTGGTCCTGGCAACTTTGTTTCCTGGGGGAGAGATTTGAATGACGTACGAATCTCTGCAGCTCACTGGATGCCTGAGACTCAGTTGACCAATGTGTGGTGGTGGGAGGCTGGCCACTGACTAGGGCTGCCAGAGAGAGAGTGTGTGTGTGTGTGAGAGTGATGTGTCTCTGACCTACAGGAAGCCCCCGGGAGGTCAGTGTAGCGTGAGGGCTGTGTCCGGAGCCTCCCCCCCGACAGTGCGCAGTGCACAGAAACACTTCCCCCATTCACTCACTCTGCAGCTATAATAAGACAGGACAGGAAGCGCAGAGGAAACTATACCATCCTTTTAGACTAGAGAGAGATGGAAAGGAAGAGGGTGAGAGGGGTGACCGAGGGAGAGGACAGACAGAGGAGATAGTGTCTCTCTCCCCTCTCTCCATCTCTCTCCTCTCTCTCCTCTGTCTCAATTGTTTCATCTCTCCCTCCCTCTCTCTATCTTTCCATCTCTCCTCTCTCTCAGCTCCTCACAGTGTGTGGGGTAGTCAGTCCAGGCTTGGTGGAGGACAGGGCGGTGACACAGCAGTTGTTGTCTTATTGATCCTGTTGGGTACCCTGTGAGACTGGAGCACTCAGGTGAGCAGCAGGAACAGAGAGAGAGGGAGGCAAGGGCAGGGGTAGGGATAGGGACAGCACTAGGGGCAGGAGCCAGGAGAGGGGCAGGGGCAGGGACAGCAGGGGAGGGGCAGTGGCATGGGAAGGGCATGTACTTCCAGGTCAACCTCTGGCTTCAGGTTTGCAGGTTTCAGTGTCAGTGTGCCTCTCCCAGCACCACCACACCCTGCCACACCAGGTCCTGCCTGACTGCCAGAGAGGGAGGTAACCACCGCCCGCCCCCTCTCCCCTCCTCCTCTCTCTCTTTTCTTTTCTTTCCTCTCTTTCTCGATCTCCTCCTCTCCTCCTCTCTGCCCTCTCTTCCGGCTCTTTCCTCTCTCTCTTCCTCTTGCCCCTCTGTTTTCTGCTTCTTGTCAGTGCTGTGAGTGCTGGCTGTCAGTGCTGCTATGGCCGTTCACTCAGTCAGCCTTCCTGCTTTTGTCTCAATCTCACGCCTTCCAGGAATTGTGCACTGGCTGATGAAATGAGAGAATACTGCACTGACCACTACTGGACTCCCCTCCAGTGTACTGACCACTACTGGACTCCTCTCCAGGGTACTGACCAATGCGGGACTCCTCTCCACTGCACTGACCACTGCTGGACTCCACTGTACTTACCACTACTGGACTCCAATTCACTGCCCTGAACACTCATCCCACTCCACTGCACTGACCACTACTGGACTCCCCTGACCCCACTCTGCTGCACCCCTCACCCCCTCCTGCCACTGCAGCTCTCTCTGCTGGGCCCCAGCCTGCGTGCTGCTGATAACAGCTGCACTTCTAATTACCAGAGTCTGGAAACAGGATTTCTCGTTCTCTTTCCTCTCTTTCATCCCATGTTCCTGGCGGCCGTGTGAACCCGGCAGCGGCTCATTGTGCTGCTCTCCTGCTAACTAGAGAGAGAGAGAGAGAGGATACGTGTGTGCATAGCGTGTGTATTTAGTGTGTAGTGCTGGTCTGAGCGTGTGTGAGTGTGTGTATGTAGTGTGTAGTATGTATTTATCAAGTGTATGCAGTCCCTCACTTTTGGGGGGGGAAGGGGGGGGGGGTGCGTGACCTGCAGGGAGGATATCCTGGATGAAGGGGTCACTCTGACAGACCACGCAGGTTCGCACTTCCTGCTCCCCCACCCTGCCCCTTCCTCTCGCCCTCCCTCTGATCCACAGTGCCGTGACCGATGTCAGGATCGCTAAAGCATGACGGCTGATTAACCGCAACAGCCCATAATCAGCATGGCAACCAGGGGTACATCACCAGTGTTAAACTGTGGACAAATTCAATACAGAAATGAATAATGCACTGTATCAATCACACCCTGCTCTGCCAGTCTCTCCCTCTCTAACGCTCTCTCTCCAGCGCCGCTCCGGCCCCTGGCTCTGGGTCCGTTGCGCTGGGCGGTTGCGTCTCAGAGTGATTGATACACAATCCAACATTTAAACAATGCCATTGGCAAAGAAGACACACACAGGCCAGTGTTGCAGAGGTACAATAATTAGGGGGTACACTTAGTGGCTGAAAGATGAAGCTGGGACACTTTTATCCCTCTCCCTCTCTCCTCTCTCCTCTCTCCCTCGCTCCCTTTCTCTCCTCTCTCTTCTCTCAGTGCAGGCTGGCACTTTCTGCGCTATAATTGGCCCGATCGCCCCTGAGGTGTTGCTGCTCCGGCTGGCGCTCCCTAAAATGCTGAAACACTGACAACAGCTTTACTGCAAAATGGAAAAGAAAAACAGGAGAGAGGGAGCAGTGTTTTGAGCTCGGGTGCAGAGCTGTCTTGCAGGCTAGGGTGCTGCTGCTGTGGGGGGGTGGATCTGAGGCTCAGTGCTGGGGGAGGAGTGCTGTGCTGGAGCTCTGGGAATAGCTCTCTCTCTCTCTCTCTCCCTGTTTTTCTTTCCATCCCTCCCTTCTTTCCTTTTTCCTGTGTATTGTGGAAAGTCTCTCTTACTTTCTACTGACTCTTCTCCCTCTGTCCCTGTTTCTCCCTCCTCCTCTCCCTCCCTGCCCATGTCTTGTGGTGTTTGGTTATTAGTCTCTCACTCATGGAGACCGCAGTGCAGGCTGGGCTGGTCGCGCAGTCACAGCCCCCTGCCACGTCCCCTCCAGCGCGGCTTCTACGCTCAGCAGAGTGCCACACAACACACACACACACAGGGGCACCCACACCCCGGTGCAGTCACCTGTCTCTCTGCAAGGATGGGCGTCTGTGCGTTAGTGTGTGTTTGTGTGTTTGAAGGAGTGTGTCTGTGGGTGTGCGAGTGTGACGCAGTGTGTGCGGAGAGGGTGCGATTGTGCGCCGTGTGTGCAGTGTGTGTGATGCAGTGCCAGGCAGTCAGGCCAGCCATCTGAAAACATAAGCTGATATACTGGAACCAGGCCAGGCACAATCGGCTTCTCTATCCCTCTCTCTCTCCCTCCATCTCCAGAATTAAGGAATCCTCTGCTGGCTTGGCAGGAGAAGCCCAGATGCCAAAATGATTCCATATTCTTTTTAGTCACACACACACACACACACACACACACACACACACACACACACACACACACACACACACACACACACACACACTCCTCCCACCCTCACTGATATCCCCCTCTCTCCTGGCCCCCAGCCCCCTCCCCCCCCACTTCAGACACACTGACATCAAAACACCAAGCTTCACTCCCCAGTTCTATATATATATTTTTTATTCGGTAACATGACACTAGAATTAGAGCAGCGCAGTGTGGCCACGGCCGGCCCAGTGATCCGGCCGCAGAGAGCTCTGTGAGAGTTAAACACTGCGTGTGCATTACTGTCAGACACACTTAAACACAGTAATGGGATCCTTTGTGGAAAAAGAACATCTTTAATACAGTTTAAATAATATATTAAACAAAGGCAAAGGCTTTTGAAGATCAGAGTAAAGACACGCAGGAGGGAAAATGGTTGCGCTGTGTCCCGGGTAGACTCCGCCCCCTCAAGGACCAGTGAGGATCACAGGGCCTGGCAGGGCTGCGGCACTCAGCGTGGCACAGAGCAGACACAGAGGCCATCCAACCACACAGGCTGAGAGCCCAGAGCAGACAGGCACTGCCCCCCACAGCCTGGATCAGCAGGTACAGCACAATGTACACTGTACACAGCACACTACAGCACAGCACACTGCCTACAGCACAGTGTAACAGCACAGTGCACTGTAATACAGCACAGCGCAGTGCACAGCTCCAGGAACAACGCAGCACTGTATAGCAGTACTGTGTGAACTGTGTTTCACTGGAGGGGGTGGGACCTGTGTGTGTGTGTGTGTGAGGGTGGTGGGGCAGTTAGGTGATGAAGGGGGAAGGACTGATTGTGTGAATGGGCGTTTGAAGTCAGGTAGCCTTTCACTCACAGGGAGAGAGAGAGAGAGAGGAAGGGAAAAAAGACAGGCCTGTTTGTGAAATCTGCATGAGTAGTTTAAGAGTATCGGTTTCTCAATGGCTGTATCTGATACCCCTGACTGGAGGGGAAGGGGAGGGTGCGTGACAAAATGATACACACTGACACACACTGAAACACACACACACACACTGGCACACACTGACACACACTGGCACACACTGGCACACACACTGAGTCACACACTCCCACTATGGTGTAAACAGTAACAGCTCTAATTCCCTCCTCCTGACCACTACACCCCCCCTCCGCACGGCTCTGCAATAACAGCAGCACTCCACTCCTGTCTCTTTATCTCTCCCTCTCTGTGTCAAGCTTAGTTTATTATCCCCCCCCCCCTCGCTCTGCTTCTTTCCTTCGGCTACATCTGGATTTAGTTCAGCGTGTGCGGATCTGAAAGGTGTGGTTCTGTTTGATAAACAATTGGACGGAATGTGATACAGCACACCACCGCTGCCTCGCAGATCTGAGCGCTGGCTGCAGCCCAGCCTGTAGCGGAGAGCCCTGCGGCCGCTTTGTCACCAGCAGCCTCCGCAGCCAAGTCTAATCGCCAGCCTGCTGCCCCAGAACCAGAGAGAGCTTTTTTGCACAGTTTGCATAGAGTCAGCTGTCGGTGCATGGAGAGTAACGAGGAGAGAGGGAGGCAGAGAGATGGGAGAGAAAGAGAAGAGAGAGAGAGAGAAGGGAGCACTGGTGATATCAATCCAAATCTATCAACAGTTTAGTTTATGTATCACCTTTGGCTTTAGTGTACTACATTACACTATGGCATGCTGTGCAGTACCGTGCTGTACTCCTGCAGTGCTGTGCTGTACTGTGTGGACAGTCTCTGTGCTGCTCTGGTGCTCTGGGCTCAGGGTGTGTGGGGGAGTTTACCAGGTCAGATTTACGATGCTCTACAGGTACACAAAATGTAACTAACACACACACACACACACTGTAACACACACGTATTGGGTCTCTGGTCCAGTGTGCTGCGTCACTGGTGGTCAGTCTGGGCCAGGCAGCTAATACAGCGTGCTGTAGGAGTGGGGCGGGGGGCGGCCTGACCTTGGGGGGGGCTTAATTTGAACATCCTGCTGCTGTCTCTGTTCTCCTCCAGGAAGCCTTTGATGTGGCGAAGTGCCTGGAAACCTCATGAAATATGTATCATAGCCCTTCCGCTTTCCTCGCTCCCTCTCCCCCCCCCCCCTCCCTATCTCTCTCCCTCCCTCCCTCTTCCCTTCTTCTCTTCTCCCTCTCTCCTTCTCTCCATCTCCCTGCGACAAGGGTGTTTTACTCGGCATGAAAGACAGCAGCAGCCAGTGCTCAGGAAACGACTTGACTTATTCCTTTAGTGGTTTCTTTTACATTGCTCTCTCTCTCTCTCTCTCTCGCTCGCTGTGTTTTCATCTGCCTCTTCCCACCTGGGTGTACAGACCTGGAGCCACCAGCTCTCTCTGTGATCTGTGATCTGACACGAGCAGCACTGTCATCTTTATGAATGCTGTCTCTGTCTCCCCGCTCTCTGGGCTCACTACCTGTGCTGGCGCAGACTGGCATCATGGGGGGGGGCAGGGTTGGTCTCACAATCTGCCCAGGCTGCCGTGGGTAAGGCTCAGTAACTCATATTTTAATATATCCAAATGAATTCCAGTGTGCTCGTTGTCTGTAGGCTGCAGTTCATTAGATAGTGTGTCTGAGCATTAGTTATAAGCCGATCCACACAGACACGGTGTGGAGAGCTCTCAGCGCTGAGTGGTTCCTGATGAGAGGGAGAGAGGCTCTTCAACAGCCCAGGTCTGCCCTGCTTCTCACACTGTAATACACACACACACACACTCTGTCTCACTGTGTTAGTATTGTGAATGAGGGTCTCGTATTGAAGTCTATAGCACAGCTGTGATTCAGCCCTGTGTCCTGAGATGCTCTCCGCCAGCAGAGTGACGGAGGGTGGGGGGGGTGGGTTCCACAGAGCCGCCGACAGCGTCCACAGACACTCCAGTCATTTACACGGAGCCAAAGCAACCCCCTGGCCCGGATGATGGCAGGGTGCTGTGACACTAAGCCAGCAGAGGTCCAGCAGGTCTGACAGCGGAGGATCATAGAGCAGGCAGCTGGGTTTTATTAGCCTGTCTCATTGGAGTCAGCCAGGGGGGTGGGGGGGTTAATTAACTGTTACACATCATTAATGAGGACTGAGAAATGAGAGTGGTTAGCCCCCACCAGCACAGAGTCTCTGTGTGGGGGAGGGGATGCACTGCTCGACAGATGTGCGTCGGGGAGGGGCCAGGCCACGCTCGTGTTCTCCACTTGAACCTCCGCATCCCCTCTAACCTGCGCAGTGCCAGGCTGGCTGCTCCTGCCAGGGGGGGTGGGGCGTGAGCGAGGGCCGCCGTCACCGGATTATCATTTTAATCACAGCAACACTCATGCAGAAAAATGTAAACAGCGCTGGAAATCAGGGATTAACCCCCTTATCACAGTCTCTGTGCTGGAGGGGCACTGGGGGGTTTCTGTGCTGAAATTCCACGGCACCAGGCAGGCCTCCACACCGCCTCACCCACCCTGCCCGTAAACACACCCTCAGTGCTGCCGGTGTGGCCGTTGAGAGGGACCAAGCAAACGCAGGCTTGTGCAGTGCAGTCAAAACATCTTAAAGCAAACATATGTGAATATATATATATATATATATATATATATATATATTATTATTATTATTATTATTTTTATTTCTTGGCAGACGCCCTTATTACAGTATAGACAGTGTATATATAGATACACACCCTCTTTCACAAGCGTTCCCTCTCCCTCTCAGTTGTGTTCAGTCTCCCTGGCTCCAGTGTCCCTCAGTCCAGCAGTTAGTCCCCGTGTGTGTCGGGCTGCGTTGTCACTCCCTCGGCCCGGAGCTCGTTAGAACACCCGCTCATTGTTTCTTAATTGACAGGTAATGAGGCTGCGGTGAACTGGCAGTGACCCCTTGAGAGACGGAGGGGAGGAGGGAGTGGCTTTCTAAGGAAGTCCGCGGTACACTGATACATACACAGCACACAGCGTGACCCTGCTCTGGTAGTGGAGAGAGAGGGAGAGAGCAGGGAGAGAGGGAGGAGAGGGAGTGCTGGCAGGCTTCACGCCCTGAAGGGATCAGCAGTAATCTAATGAGACAAGGAGGCTTTGAGTTCGGTGTGGCTGGAGAAACCCAGCACTCCGCCGCCCAGGAGCCTGGGCCCAGCGTCTGAGAGCCTCTGACGGGAGAGCTCATGCTCAAGTACTCTGGACACCCATTGGATGTATATTGCTCTGCTCTGAACGTGTAACAATGCTGTGAGAGCGTAGTGACATGGAGCCGCGAGTGAAGCCACTGCCCTCTTGGCTTGGAGGCAGGTTGGCACGCTCCCTAGCAGAGAGTGCGCCCCGGTCCGAGGGAGTGCCACACCTTTGTATCTCCCTGCCTGCCCTGAGTCACGCCAGGCCGCTATGGGAGAGCCACATACTCACACCCTCTCACACTGCTAGCCTTGCTCCCTCTCTCCCGGTGCTGGAGCCTGAGTGCGGGGCACAGACACCAGTGCTGGGAAACTACCTCTTCCTTGGCTCGCCTCAATTGGCTTAGAGGAGATTAATCATTGGCTGCTCCTAATCCCCTAATGGGATCACAGCCCCACGCACAGCACCCCCTGTACTGCGGGGCCTGACCTGTGGGGTGACTGGGGGGTTGGTGTCTCCTGGCCCCGCCCACAGTTTATTTCAGTCGTGTGACCTGGTGTAAATCTGTATTGCATTGACCCTTGGACACATGCAACACATACATACACACACACACATACTCCCTCTCTCTCACTACCAGCCTTGCTCCTTCAACCTCACAACCAGCCTCACTCCCTCACTCTCACTGCCAGCCTCAATCTGTCTCTCGTTCTGCCAGCTTCAGTCCCTCACTCTCACTGCCAGCTTCAGTCCCAGCCTCACTGCCAGCCTCACTCCCTCACTCTCACTGCCAGCTTCAGTCCCAGCCTCACTGCCAGCCTCACTCCCTCACTCTCACTGCCAGCCTCAATCCGTCTCTCGTTCTGCCAGCTTCAATCCCTCACTCTCACTGCCAGCCTCACTCCCTCTCGTACTGCCAGCCTCACTCCCTCACTCTCACTGCCAGCTTCAGTCCCAGCCTCACTGCCAGCCTCACTCCCTCACTCTCACTGCCAGCCTCACTCCCTCTCTCGTTCTGCCAGCCTTGCTTTCTAATTCGCACTGCCAGCCTCAATCTGTTTTCATGTAGGCAGTGTAATTCAATGTGTCCGGCCCCAGGCTCTGCATAATGAGAGGGATTATTAAATGACTGTAGCAGGAAGAGCATTGCCACTGGGAGAGAGACACACAGGGAGAGAGAGAGAGTCACACACACACACACACAGGGAGAGACACACTGAGAGAGAGAGAGAGAGAGAGAGAGAGAGAGAGAGAGAGAGATAGAGACACACACACACAAAGAGACACACACTGAGAAAGAGACACAGAGAGAGAGGCAGTGATAGGGTGGGACTGGAGTGGGGTTTCTGGCCGTGTCCTGGCCAGGCTGCTGAGCCCCTCCAAATAGGTTTGTGGTTCTTTCTGATCCTGCAGGATAATGTCTGAACCCTGCAGCCTGTCCGTCTGTCCCCACATCCATCTGTCCATCTGTCCAATGACAAGTCACAGCAGTGGCTCCTGGATATCAGGCTAAGTGGGAAATGTAGGTTATAGGGAGAGGCTGAATCAGCACAGGCCCCGAGAGAGAGGGAAGGAGGGAGGGAGGAGTGCAAGCCAGAAGGGAGGAGACAGACTCTGAAAGGGAATTGAAAGTTACTGAAGGGCCAGATACTCATTGCCAGCTGTCTCTCTGTGTCTTATTGCACTGCTGTGCTGTGCCGTGTGGCAGTGTGAGTGTGGGCTGCTGTGATTGAGGCGGGGCCATTGCTTCAGGGCTCTCGTGAGCACAGGGAGCAGCAGTGGGAAGCGGCTCAGTTTGGCCCTGCAGCCATTGTTGGCAGCGCTCTTGTGCAACTGGACCAGGTGCAGGCACTCGGCTGGGCTCCAGTCCCACTGGCTGTGGTCACGGCATGATGCTGGGCCCAACGCCTTGCTGCTGTACAGGAGCCCTGGGGAGATCACACTATCGCAGGTCTTCAGCTACACTCTCACTGGGGCTTTAGGCGGGACAGCTGTTTCCTGATGGCATAGAAGGCCCTGCGCCACTTTTCTGCCAGGGCTGTCACAGTCGGCAGGAAGCCTGGTTCTTGGCTTTCTTTTGGAAGAGCACGACTCTGGTGTTGTCCAGGTTGGGAGCGAGAGACCAGTCCTTGCAATGCTGCTCCAGGACACCCAGGCTGAGCTGCAGCACCAGGGTGTCTGTGTAAAGCAGCAGTTTGACTGTGGAGCGGTGCAAGGGACCCCAGGGGCCACGCTCTGCTCCAGTGCTGTGGTCAACTGGGTGATGTGGATGTTGAATAGGGTAGGGCTCAGGCTGCAGCCCTGTCTCACTCCGCTTCCCATCTTGCTCTCCGGCCCCATCTCCCTCCGTGTCCCTGATGGAAGAATATTCTTGATGATGTCATAACACTTTCCCCTGCCTGTTGCCACAGACGTGCCGGTCCAGCAGGCTGTGCAGGATGTAGCTGTGGTCAGTACTGGTCCGGCAGGCAGTGTAGGTGTAGCTGTGGTCAGTACCTGTCCAGCAGGCCGTGCAGGATGTGTCAGGGGTGCTGTGCTTCTGCATCCTGTTGGGGGTGCCATTGGCCCCACTTGCTTTCTTTCTACATTTCAATGATTTAATTCGTTTTTTCAGCTTCTTTACTATTATTGGGGTGTCCAGGAAGTTTTGGATTTCTGTAATTACGTTTTCCACTGTTCTGCCCCATTCACACTTGAGATTTAGGCTGGCCCAAGGCCTCCTTTCTCTCATATGTGAATGCTCAAAAATTAAGAGGCAGCCCTGGGCCAGGTAAAAAGTTAGGCCAGCTTTTAGAGGCAGCCTAAAATCCTAAAGCTGGTCTGGTATTTTTCCACTGCACTACCTGAGCTGAGGGAAATTATGTCACAGGCTGTGGGCACCAAGAGTCGCCGCATTTTCTAAATTGCCCTGGACAAGGGCATCTGCTAATAAATAAATAATAATAATAATAATAATAATAATAATAATAATAATAATAATAATGAGGCTGAAAGATTGGCGTGTTCTTCAGATGACAACAATGGAGGATCTTGAGAGTGTGGTTGTTCTCATAATTTTTAATTATTATTTTTTGAAAACCAACACTCGCTGACTACTAAAACTTATCGGAGAAAGTACCAATTTACATGTTTTATTGTATTTTTTTCCTTTTTTACCAATTTACATCTTGTGAGAATTGTACACTACGTGATGAGGAGTTAATGAGCAGGACGGAAAATTGGTTCTAGTCTAGTTCAGGGTTGGCTCGATAAAATATCCAGTGGGTACCGTGCCGCACCGCGCCAGCCTGGTTCCGGGTTTGGATATGCCAGTTGGAAAATTTTATCTGCATTAATTTAATCTCATATCTATCTAGTCATATGTCCTCAGATGCACTGATGAAATTTCGCTAGCTCACCTTCATAGAAAAAAGTATAGGTAATAATGAAAACAGTTCACATTACTCAATGAAAATAAAGCATGTAGCTGGTAAACTTTATAGATTTTTTTATAGAAGTATTATAATTGCTCGCCCGACCATGCGAAAATTAAAATAAAGATTAGAGTTGGGTTTTTTTTAAATGTCGACCACAACAGATGTGGAGTCCAGAGAAAGAGTTGCACGTTTTTTCCGGGGAACTCTGAGAAAAAAATACTGAGCAGCAGAGCAGAGATAAACCCAGCAGGGCTGTGGGACTGCATGGGACATATCGAACTGCATTCCGGAGAACAGCACCGACACTCGGGCAGTGTGGGACACCAAACCCCCAGTACCTTACAATATATACTGTATGTATGTGCATGATTAATAATGCATACCACGATATCCTGTATTGTGATTTAATGTAATGTGGACATCGTACTAAACATGCTTCGCTTTCCAGTGAACAGCATTTTTAGACTTAGAAGATACCCACATTGGAAATGGGTCGTGTATTCATTCGGGTACCCGCTGAACCCAGCTGCTAAACTGACACGTCTTGTCCTCATATATTTTTAAATTATATTACAAAGCATCAGCTGCAAAGGGTTAGGAGTACAATCAAAGAGAATATAGAAGCGATTAGGTCAATACCATTAAGTTGTAACATAGATCCATAGCATACACCTGTTAGCACACCTATGTTTTAGCAGATTTATATCTCATTCCTCATTCCTCTCAGTCAGGTTCAGGCCTCCGTTTCAGCTACATATGTGAACGCACTTAGGCCTCCTAAAACCTCAACTGTGAACAGGGTTTAAAAAAAGCAGGACTAAATTTGAGGTGAACAAGTGTGAACAGGGTGGTTGAGATTCATATTTTGTCCTGGTCTCCCTCTGGGATTTCTTGGTATAGTTTTTGGTTATATGTTTCCATTCTGTATTGCCAAATGTTAGAGTCTCTGTGTGGTGTTGAGTTCTCTCCAGGTCTCTGTGTGACGTGGCCATTTCTCCTCTTGCTGGTGCATCCTGTGTTGTGTGGGTCTCTGTGTTTGCAGTTTGCCAGTGTTTGCAGGTCTTTTCTTATTGTTCTGCATTTGCTGTCAAATACTTTCTCTTTCTGTTGGTTGTTTTTATTGGTCTTCTTGGAGTTTCCTCTTTTCAGGCTGCTTTTTGGCGCTATTGTCCCAAATCAGATCAAATCTAAATCTTTATTATCCCCAGAGGGGAAATTAGGTTTGCAGTCAGGAGTTAAAACATTCAGCAACCTTAACAACAATAACAAAGTATGTTGTTATAATCTTTCACTGACAGTTCATTCCCTCTGTATTGTGTTGGTAGTGTTTTGAAAATGTGACTGCAGGGCCCGGGGCGGTCTGAGCGCTTGCAGCAATTACGTTCACTCGCTGCACAAAAAGCTCAGTGTCACCAGAGAGGCTCCCCCCACCGCGCTCCGACTCACCTCCGCACACAGACACGTGGCAGCGAGGTGCCCCTCTGACCCTGCTCTTACACAGGGCCCTCAGATGCCCGGGCCGGAGGTGGTGTGGCACAGTCAAGGGCTCTGTCTCTGATCTGGACCCGACAGCCGGACCGTGGGCCACCGGACAATTACTGCCTTTTAGACCCGGCAGCCTGAGCATTCCTGCGCCATGGACACCGCCTTCGCATGCCCCCCCAGCACAGCCCCGGGGTCAGCGCAGCAGGATAGCCTCCGGGATGGTTGCTAAACCAGAATGAGCAGTTTATGAACTGTTTAATAGCGCTTTCATTCATAGTGTTCCAGCCAATCATATTTCACCAGCTTGCCTTCATCTCACTGTCCTCACGGAGAGAGAGATGGAGGGAGATAGAGAGAAAGAGATGGAGTAATGAAGCGACTGGTAAAATATCAGTGTTTATGTAAGTCTCTGTCTGGTTAAGTGGAGCAGCGCTGGCTCATTTCACTGCAGTTTTCACCGTAGTCCTGTGGAAAGGGAAGGAATGACACACTGAGAGCAGCAAGGAAGCACTGATACAGATGAGCTGCCCCGACACTGCCCCTGCCCCGGCCCCGACACTGCCCCTGCCCCGGCCCCGTCACTGCCCCTGCCCTGACATTGCCCCTGCCTCGACACCGTCCCTGCCCCGACACTGCCCCTGCCCTGACACTACCCTTGACTGTGTGATTTGTGATCTGTGCTGCTCAGGGCCCTGTGTTTCGGTGCTGTAGCTCAGCCTGTCTGAGGGAGGGGGCGCAGTGTAAATGGGGCTCTGTGCTCTACAGGAAACAGCTGCTCTGTGTGACTGAGGGGTTCACTGCCCTGTGCCCACTCACACACTCTCCATCAGTAACACACTCACACTCACAATCAAACTCACACACAGACACACACACCCTCAGCAGTCAGCTAAGCCCAGTATCAGCACCAGACAGGCTGCACTGAAGAGCAGCTTCCTCTCTCTCTCTGTGTCTCTCTCTCTCCCTCAGTCTCATCAGTCCCAGACTCCTGCTGGATCCAGACAGTCTCCGTTAACCTGGCTGGGATCTTGGCTGAGACTCCCCTCCCCCAGCTCTGCGCCTCCACACACCCATGTCTCGGGTTACCTGTCTGAGGGTGTTACAGAGTCACACCGACACACATGGCCAGAGCAGCGCCACTCAGCTGCAGCAGGGTGACCAGGCCGCAGCCGCCCTCCCCCCCAAGGCTCAGTTTGTCCCCCCCGTTAACTGGGCCTGCCCCTCCCCACATGTCGAGTGCACACGGCAGAAGTGCCACAATTCAGTGAATTCGGACAGTGTTCAATCTGACACAGAGGATTTCAGCTTATCTCTGTCAGGGTGTTAGTGACACCGCTGCGCCCGGTGGAGGCCCCACGCCAGACACGCATCTACTACGCCGCTGTTTTGACAACCATTGTGCCATCAGCAGTGATGCATGTCTATCCCACGATGCACTGTGTCACTCAGGGGGGACAGGGAAGTGCAGATATAGGGTTGCCTCAGTGAGATGGGCTGGCTGGGTTGGTTCAGGTTTAAACTGGGAGCTTTGCGGGCCCTGGCGGCTGCGCTCGGGGGGGCTGGGAGTGGGAGATGTACAGTCCTGCTGGGACACAGACACTCACACAGTGCTTGAGGGGCTGAGAGGGAGGGAGAGAGAGTGCAGTTGAGTCTGTCAGTATCGGCGCTGTGCCCAGGCAGTTTATAGATAGAGACCTGTCCTCATCCCATGCTTTTTCCTCTCTAAATCTCTTCCTTTCCATTAATCTCTGTATTTTTCTTCCCCTCTCTCCACCTCCCTCTCTATCCGTCGCCCTCTCTGTTTCTCTGCGGTGTGATTTTGCTTGCAGCAGTTCAGTTCAGTATCAGGCTCTGATTCGTCATCACTTTGAGCAGCAGTGTGGAGCTCAGACCTCCCACAGAGAGTAAACACACACAAACAGCCTCACACACACACAGAGACGTACACTCTCACACACACTTGCTTGGCACTCGGCACTGTCGACACAGCTGCTATTTGGAGGGGCTTAGGGGGTCACACACACAACATCCCCACTAGCCTGCAGTTTGCATGTGTATAGACAGACAGACAGACAGACAGGCCTGCAGGAAGGCAGACAGACAGGCAGACAGTGTGGACTTCCAGCTTTGTTTCTTTAATGGCATAATTGGCTTAATTGATTCAGTTGAACCCTTTCCCTGGGTCCCACTGTGCTCCCACCCCTCTCCTCTCCCTCCTCCGGACATAATTACATAAGTTACATAATTGAACTCATAATTGGCTTAATTAGTCAAGATTAACTCTGGCCACAGACACTAGTAAAACCTGAAGGACGAGAGTAGTGAGGCCCTGAGCTCAGAATCACGCTGCACCCGCTCACCTGGGAGGACTGTGTGTGTGTTTGTTGATGTGTGTGTATCATGGCGCTGTGTGCTCCATGCTGTGTAGCCATACATTTGAAATGAGAGCTACAGAGTAGTGGAGCATCTAGACCAGTGGTTCCCAAACCCCCTACCCTGCTGGTTTTTGTTCCAACCGAGCTCTCAATTACTTAATTGAACCTTAATTGAAGTAACAATCTGCTTAGATTTTACTTTTTAAATTGTGTAAGAAAATAGTTGTTTCTTCAATACATGTTTTAATATAATTCTATACTTAACTTTAAACCCCTACTGTTTAAAATAATTAAAAGTCTCTGATTTAGGAAATTATTAATTCAATTAAGGGTTCAATTAAGTAATTGAGAGCTTGGTTGGAACAAAAACCAGCAGGGTAGGGGGTCCCCCCGGGCCGGTTTGGGAACCACTGGTCTATACTGTTTATTTATTCATCAGCATTTCTGTAAACGAAATGTGTGTTGTCGCACCCGTTCCTGAGAGAGTGGGAGCAGCCAGAGCCAAGCTAAGACTAGGAGGGGTGCCCCGCTGCAGGGGACAGCTGCACATCCTTAGCCTGACCCCTGACCTCTGGCCCAGGCTAACACTCTGCCCGTAATGTCAAGTCTGGACTCTCTGCCTCCCTTGACAGCACAGCCCAACACTGACCTCTGCACTGTGACCACTAACCTGACCACTGCCCTCTGTGCTGGAGGGTCTGCCTGGCACAGACAGCTCCCTGTTTGCCCCTCGAGCTGCGGCAGAGACCCTCAGACACTCTGGACAGTCTGGGAGGAGGACTAGACCATTTTGAGAAGGAGAGGGAGAAAGAGTTTGGACCTGGAGTGGCAGGCAACCATAAAACCTCTCCCTCCTCCCTCTCCCCTCCTCAGCTCTTTAATATGAATGACTCTATTGATTATGTTGACACATTTTATGTGAGTGAGTGAGTTTAAGAATGTGATATAGTATATTCCTCTCTCTTGTTATTGACTGCTGATGCACCCTAAAGAGCTTATTTATATAATTACCGTATGTCTAAGACTGCAATGTGTGTCCGGATGTTATTGTCAATATGACCTTTTTTATGTTGTTTTGGGTTATTTTGCGATTCTGTGTGACCCCTGTGTGGAATGAACAGTAAATGTAAAGTGTTTGTGTGTGTGTGTGTGTGTGTGTGTGTTGGGGGGGACAAGTGGACAGTAAAGCCCAGGACTACTGTCTGAGAGAGAGAGAGAGAGAGAGAGAGAGAGAGAGAGAGAGAGAGAGAGAGAGAGAGAGAGAGAGGCTAACCTGGAGCTGGCTGTCTGCTCAAGAGGGCAGGAGTATTCCAGATGTGTGTGCTAGTAATCCAGCTGTGTGTTGAGTGGGGGAGGGGGTTAATGTACTTTTACTGTTGTTTAAACCAGGTGCAATTCATAGGAAATGGCTGAGTGAAAGTCGCAGGGGCTGGAGTGCAAACTGGCCCAGGGCTAGCACTCCCGGGGGGGAAGTACACGCTGTCCTGGGACGGCGTGCTTTACGGTCCAGAACAGGGGTCCGGGGGCGGGACCCTGGGCTCTGACGTCACCGGGGTTGGGGCAGAGGGTGGGGGAGGCGGTGCTGCCGGGGTCCTCTGCCACACTCACTGTACCGGAGCTCGGCATCGCAGAGACACTGTACCACCGCCTGCCTGCCCTGCGGATTATCCGACACTGCCTGCCGACTGCCCAGCGCCATAGCCCCGCTGGCCCTTACAGAGCTGTGTGCAGAGAGAGAGAGAGAGAGAGAGAGAGAGAGAGAGAGGGGGGTTGTTTTCCAGTAGCGGTGTGGTGGTGTTTTGCTGGGAACAATAGCTTTGGCTCAGCCCTGGTCTCGTATTACAGTGAGAGAGAGAGAGGGGGGAGAAGGAGAGAAAGAGAGAGAGAGAGAAGGGGGTTCCGCTATGCAAACTGACAGCATCAGATGTTTTGATCTGCTGGATTGCTGAAAAAGAGGAAAGCAGGGAGAGCAGAGCTGTCTTTCGCGGAACAGAGAACGGAGTTGTGAGAGTTGTTTCGCCGGGACAGAGACCCCCGACCACTCGGACACAGAGACCCCTTGCGACCGGACAGCCTCCAGGGCAGGATCCGCAGCCCAGCCGACGCGCACCGGTTGCGCCAGCCAGCAGAGCTCGGACACGGTAAGACAGCCGCCCGTTACGGGGGACAGTGTTGGGCTGGTGGGACAGCACGGAAGATAGTGTGTGTGTTAGTGACAACTCAGGGCTCTTTGCAGCGGATTATGTATTGATTATGGGTTGCAGAATATCCGTTGCTTTGTTGAAAGGCACCCGGAGCTCTTGTTTGATTGTTATGAACGATCCAACGTTTGTTTGTGTTGTTTTTTTTTTTGAACTTAAAAACCTATGCATAACATAATATACAAATCAGCTTTCATATATTTTAAACTGTGTTGTTTGCGACTTTCCCCCCCTGCCCTGCTGTAGCAGCACCCCCTCCCCAACACACACCGTCGCAGTGCGGGGAGCGCAGCGCTGGGGGAGCCTGGATACATATGCATAAAATAAGTGTGTTTACAGAGATTTCACACCGAGACTACAGTCAGTGCAGAGGAAGACCCTGCGAAGGAAGCAGGAGCAAAAAAATCGCAATTTTTGGTCGATTATAAGTTGTAGTTGATGTTTGAACTGGTGACAGTAACTCTCTCCATAGCCCGTGTGCGCAACACTGTATCCCACATCGCCTGGAAACTGCGTTATTGGACATTATATAGATATTATAGATATTATTATCCCCGTCAGACTGTGGGTTTCGTGCTCCCTGGCGACTTGGGAAATAAACTGCTCTGTGTGACTGTGGATAATGAAGTTAAGTGGGACCGGGCGTCCAGTGATGACTGTGATTAGAGCTGGCCTGGACAGGAAAGAAAGAGTGAGTCGGGAGTGATACAGAAATAGATAGAGAACAGAGGAGGGGCAGCGATGGAGTTGAAGGGAAAGAGATAGGGTGATGGACAGAGAGAGAAGAGCGAGGGAGCTGGAGACACGGACAGAGAGACAGGGACACAGAGTGAAGGAGGTCATTTACTTAGTGTGTAATATTGTACATGTGTCTAATAATGTCTAGAACAGATATCTCTAGACCTGGTCACAGAGACCTACAGTCCAGTCCAGCAGGATCTTCAGCCCTGGTTCTGGAGAGCTACAATAGGGTTTTATTCCATCTGATCTCTCAATTAGTTAATTGAGCCAATTACTAGCTTAGCGAATGTGATTCTTTAGCTCCTGACTCTACGCCTATACAGCTGAAAGGACTGGGGGTGGGGGGTGCTGCTGTTGTGAAGACTGGGTGCTGCTCTAGTCCTGGGGAGCCCCACTCAAGCCCAGCAGGGTTTATATGTGTCCATTAAGCCCCCCACCCCATCTCCAGAGGTTGGGGGGCTTCTCCACAGCTCCAGTCCTGCCCACAATCAGATGGGTTAGGGAGTCAGGAGATCAGGATGGGGGAGGACACTGGACTGCAGCATCTCATAGGAACGTGTGTGTTGGGGGCAGGAGTGTTATCGGTGTTGGGGAGGGCAGGGAGCTCCGGCCGCAATCCTGTGAGCAGCTCGGTGCCCGTGCGGCGATGGAGGCCGGGCGGCAGCTTCAGCGTGTGCAGAGTCGGTTGTCGTTGAGCCACAGTTGTTGATTTCAAGTCAGCTGTGTTGGCAGTGAGTCTCGTGTCGTGTGTTTGTGTGCAGAGGGGACGCTCTGAGACTCTCGGTGGAGTTCGGTTTGGTGTCTGTTCTGCCCGTCCCTGGTCGGCTTGGTTGTTTTCCCAGTGCAGTGTGTGCAGTAACTCCAGGCACTCCCTCCCTCTCCCTGGACTCTGAGTCTCTAATTCGGGTTTGGACAGTCCTGCTGGACCGCCATTCCTGGACTCACCCAGCCTTTGAAGACAGCTTACATTCCCTCCCTTGCTCTTTTTTTGTCCTTGTCTTTCCTTCTCTTGTCTTCCTCTCTGTTTTCACTCCCTTCCTACTTGCTCTCCCTTATTCCCCAATTTTCTCTCTCTCTCTACCCCCCTCCTTCTCTTTCTTTCTGTAAATGTTGTGTTTAGAGAGCAGGGGATCCAGTTTCCTCCAGTATCCTGAAACCACAAGAGCAGCGTCTTAAAGGGGACAGCTGCACTGAAACAGTGACTGATTAACTGATACACTGAGTGACTGACTGATACACTGATTGATACACAGAGTGAGTGACTGACTGATAAAATGAGTGACCCCCACCACCAGAGTGAGGCAGCTGCCACCCAGACCATTGGCAGTTAGAGTGGACCTGCGAGACTGCCACCCCCATCCACACTGCTCTGTGAGAGTGTGAGTGAGGGAGCTGTGTTTATATACAGCAAGGGAGGGTGTACAGTGTGTATGTGTCAGGTGTGTGGGAGTGTGTACAGCTTTGTATCTGGGGTTAGTGTTTGTGTGTTGAGTTTACGGAGACTGATGTGTGTTACAGAGTGTTTGTGTCACAAGAGTGTGTGTGCGCGTGCGTGCATGCATGGGGAGAGTGCTGAGTGTGTGAGTGTATGTGTCTGAAGTATGTTGGGAATGTGTGTGTGTGTGTGTATATGTGTATATGTGTGGGCGATACAGGCAACCCCTAACTGACGACCATTATTTTAATGCATAACCCTCCAGTTCATGTCCGCACGCAGCTCCCATGTATGACGGCGTCAGACTCTGGCTCTACGTATCGTCCCAAAACAGGAATCGCATATCCGCCAAACTCGCCACTTTCCAGCTGCTGCTTGAGCTGCGTACATCCACGGCACATCACTCTTCACTCCATTGTCTTTGTTTATTTATAGTCATTTATAGTCATTGTTGCGTGTTTAATAGAGTTTTCTTCCATTTCCGTTGTCAGTTTGGGTATTTTTAGGGTATGAAATTGGTTTCCAGGTAGAGAACCATCATTTATAACAGTGCGCCTCTGGGAAATAAGGGTTCGATTTATGATGGCTCTCCAGGAACCAACTAGGTTTTAAGTAGGGGGTCGCCTGTATGTGGGCAGTATGTTGGGAGTGTGTGTGTGTTAGTGTGTGTGTGGGGAGTATGTGGGCAGTGTGGGGGGAGTGTGCACTGAGGTTGCCCAGCAGGATGCCAGTGTTGGAGAAGCCTGGCATGGGGCCATTGTGGAGGGTCAGTGCTGATCCCTCTGTTGTGGTCAAACAATGACCGCTGGTCCTGCCTGCTGCTGGGGGTGGGCCTGCTGTCCAGCTGTCCTGCCCACGGCCAGAGACGGAGGAAGAGGACAGGCTGGTCAGTTCAGAGACAACACAGAACTCCTGCACGGGGCACTAACGGCATCTCCGGCCCATCTCCCCCCCCCCCCCCCCCTCTCTCTCTCTCTCTCTCTCTCTTGCATCAGTTCCATTGCACTCCTACCAGCAGCCCTGTGACCCCCTCAGTCTCCTGCTGTCAGCCACTAACACAGAGAACAGATGGGGAAGGGGAATGGGGGGGCGGGCTCTGCAGGCTGTGTACAGGGAGGGGGGTGGCAGTCCGCTGTGTGCATGGCTGGGTCAGTGGGTTAGTGCCGAGTGGCCGGCAGTGTGTGGGCTGCTTCCCCTTTGCTGAGATTACAGGGCTTGGAGGAGACCAATATGGAGTTGTGTGCGTAAACTGCAGCCTGGGTGTCAGTGTGGATCCGAGCTGGGCTTTCGATGAGTGAGTTTGTGACTGCAGTGCCATCTTGTCTGTCTGCCTGTCTGTCTGACTGTTAATCTGTCCATCTCTCTGTCTGTCTGTCTCCGATGCTGTGCTGTCTGTTGATCGTGCCCAGGCTGCAGTACTGTCTCGCTGGTCCAGCTGGCGTCTGGAGGCACAGTGTGAGTTTGTCCGCCTGCCTGCCTGTCTTTCCGCTGGTGCGCAGAGTGTGGCTGGGCACTCGAAGCCTCATTATTATCATCATCGTCATTATTTACTCAATTAATTGATTGCAATTATTTATTCTACCCTGTCATTTTCTGTACAAACACACACACCAACAAACAAGCACTGACTCCCAGATGGGCCGTGCTGACCATCTGTCTCCCCCCGGCTCCCGAGACGAGGGGCAGTGTGTCAGCGAGCCGTCGTGACTCAGTGTGAGGGCAGTGTGTCACAGAGCCCCGCGCTGCCATCGCACACACTGGACATCGTTAGTGTAGCGTTGTGTTGTGTAGTGTGTGGTGCAGGCAGATCTGAGAGAGTGAGTCACTGTGGGAGTAACGGCCGCCAGTCCAGCTGGGCCTGTGGAGCCGAGCCAGCAGCTGAGAGCCGCAGAGAGCCGAGGTCAGAACAATCGAAAACAAACCACTGTGCCGTGATTGGAGCTGCATGGAAGGTGGGGGCAACACTGCGGTGGAGGGCAGAGCCCCAGCCCTCAGGTGTGCCATGACAGCGCCAGGTCAGCCTGGGGCTCCAACACAACACAGGCCCACAGCCCCAGAGAGAGGAGTCTCTCCATCTCTCTCTCTCCCTTTCCCTCCTCCCCCCTTTCTCTCTCTCTCTCTGTGGCCCATGTTTTATTTTTCGCTCTTCAAGGAGGGATTGTTTTTTTTTAACAGCAGCGGAAAGATAAACAAATCTCTCCCTCCTCCTCCTCCTCCCCCCCCTCTCTCTCTGTCTCTCTCTCTGCAAGATGTCTTTGTGAGAAATATCCAGTACCAGAGCAGTTTGTCTGTACAGGACTGTCCATCAGTGACAGTGCGGTCAAAGCAGCAGAAGAGCCACCAGTAGGGAGGAAGAGAGAGAGAGGAAGAGGGAGAGAGAGAGAGAGAGAGAGAGACCCCTCCAGCTCAGCAGTGCCCCACTTCAGTTCTCAGACTAAAGTGATGCCTGGCTTTGTCTGACAGGATTAAATTGCTTGAGTTAATGCGTTTAACATAAAAAATGAATAGCTCTGCCCTGTGAGTGTCGGGCTGTGTGTTTCAGCACAAGAGCAGCAGCAGTGACGCCTCACTGCTCACACCACAGCCTCTGGACCGGCATTAAACTATTCTGTCCTATGCTGGGCTGTGCTGGGCTGTGCTGGGCTGGGCTGTGCTGGGCTGGGCTTAAGGAGCCTAGGGGAGTATTGACAAGGTTGAAAAGAACAACTCAGAATCAATGTGGTCATTGGCGGCGTCACGTGGGCCCAGCCGTGTGACACGTGTCCGCTCTGAGCCGGGCCGAGCTCTCTGTGCTTCAGGCGCATTTCAGTTCAGTGCAGTTAGGTTGAGCGCAGTTCAGCTCAGTGTAGCGCAGCGCAGCACAGTGCAGTACAGTTCAGTACAGAGCAGCGCAGCCGAGTGTAACCCCTGCTGTCCAGCCCTCCCCTGCTGCCTGTTTGCTGTGCGCTGACGTTATTGTTGTTGTGTTATTATTGGCTGTGACCTCATCTGGGATCCGGTGCGCCTCTCCCCCAGGAGCCACCCCCTCCGCTGCCTCCCTCACTGCCGGCACAGCCGAGTCTCTCACCCTCAGAGCTGCTACACTGACCGGCTTAATCACACAGGAACTGCACACTCACACACTGACACACACACACTGACATTAATACACACTGATGCACTCTTTCTAACTGAAACTGATACACATTCATACACACATTGATATACACTGACACTAATACACCGTGATACACACGGACACACACACTGAGACATACTGATATACACATACGCCAATACACACTGACACAATGACACTGATGCACACAGACACACACACATCACAGTCAAACACACATTGATACACACTGACACTAATACACACTGATACACACACACCAATACACAAAACACGAATACTAACTCGCACAGATACACACTTGCTCACACAGATACACACACTCCCACACACTGAAACACACTCGCTCACACAGATACACACTCGCTCACTCACACTCGTTCCTGGGTTGTGTCTCTCAGTGCTCCGGGCAGAGGTGCGCAGTGTGGGGCTGTGGGAGACGGCAGGCTGTGCTAAGGGACACAGACACCCGGCTGCTCCACAAACACATGACATCACCTGCCGGCACCTGGGCCCAACAGTGCGCTGTGCTGGGAGGGGGGGGTTCAGTGCGCTGTGCTGGGGGGGCTCAGTGTGCTGTGCTGGGGGGGTCTCCATGTGCTAGACTATTCTGTAAAGGCCTTGCCACTTTATCTGTAACCCCTCCCTGGTGTTCCTGTGTGTGTGTGTGTGTGGTTTGCTGTGTCTGGTTTTGTGTGTGCGTGTGCAAGCACCAGAGTCTGTGTGTTTTCCTGTGTGGAGTGTTTCTTCTTCCCCGGTTAGAGCCGAGTCTCGGTGTGAGAGGAGTGCTGCTGTATTGTGGAAGGAGGAGGTGGGGGGGGGGACGGAACAGCTGTCAAGTGTGGCAGGATGTGTGAGGTCACAGGTCAGGGGAGGGAGGGGGATTTAATAAGATTAATTTACTCAGATTTCCACTGAATAATACTGCAGTCCTGATGGGGAGAGAGATGGTGTGTGGGTGTGTTAGTATCGTTTTGTATGAATGTGTGTGTGTGTGTGTGTATTTGTGTGTGTCGGAGTATCCGTATGTGTGTCTCTCTGTGTGTGCCTGGCTGTGTGGCCAGAGGTGTACAGTGACAGGAAGGGGGACTAATTTGGAGTAGAAAGCAGCGGGGGTGGTGGGGGGAGTGACCTTCCTGCTGCAGTGGGGTGGGGGGGTTTCCCATCCCCCTGTTCCTGAGTCAGTGCTGTGGCAACACTGATGTAACTTAGTCACGCCAATAAAGCTTTTGTGAATTGAATTGAATGGAACTGATTGGAGTTAGGGGGTCACAGTGTGAGCGTGTGTGTCGGGGCTCCGTGTCAGGACTCTGTGTGAGTGTGTGGATCTGTGTGAGTGTGTGTCAGGACTCTGTGTGAGTGTGTGGATCTGTGTGAGTGTGTGTCAGGACTCTGTGTGAGCATGTGTGTGTTGTGGCTCTTTGTGTGAGTGGGTGTCAGGACTCTGTGTGTATGTTGTGGCTCTGTGAGTGTTTTAGGGCTCTGTGTGAGTGTGTGTTGTGGCTCCGTGTGTGTTGTTGCTCTGTGTGAGTGTGTCTCAGGGCTTTGCTCTCCAGAATTAAAACCTGTTAAAGCTGCTCGTTACACAGACATCTCATCTCATTTTCATTTCCATTTTCATCCCCCTCTCCTGTGGCAGAGGGAGGGGACGGGGGGGTCAGATGTGAAGGATATTAACCTGATTGAAAGCAGAGTCGGCCCCCTCAGTTCCCCCCCCCAGGGGCCTGACCTTCAGCTGCAGAGGGCCGAGCTGAGCGGAAGAGTCTGAATCACCGCATACACTGAGCCCTCTCTCCATGCCAGCAGAGAGAGAGATGGAGAGAGAGATGGAGAAAGCGAGGGAGGGTGGAAGGGAGGGAGAGGGAGGAATAGAGTAAAAGAAGCACAGATTTGGAGAAGGACTGTAACAGAGAGGTTTTGGAGAGAGATGGAGAGAGGGAGAGGTGTGAAGGGAGAGGGGGAGATGGAGAGGTGTGGAGGGATGGGGGAAGGGGAGAGAGATGGAGAGAGGAAGAGGTGTGGAGGGAGAGGGAGGGGGGAGATGGAGAGGTGTGGAGGGAGAGGGGGAAAGATGGAGAGAGGAAGAGGTGTGGATGGAGAGGGGGAGAGCGATGGAGAGAGGAAGAGATTCACACACAGCTGTATGGACGCAGCGCGGAGCAGCAGCGGGGATTAATTCCCTGTAAGATTATTTCACAGTAATTACAGCGCAGCACTGCCCTGTAACTGGGGCTATTCCTACAGGGACGGACAAGATTCATTATAGAGCCCAATACTGTGGCACTAAGCCTGTAGGGGCTGGGGCACGGCAGGGCGTGGCCTCTTCTGAGTCGAGGGGGGGTCTGCTCCTTCCTCTTGCCTCGTGCCTGTTGACCCTGCGGAGACGGTGGGGGTAGCTGTTTTCATTTCGGGTTTTGCAGGCTGGGCTGGAGTGTCGCTACAGCGCCGTGCTGGAGAGAGCCCAAGGTGCCAAGGAAGCTGTTTTTGAATTTGAATTGAATGTAGATTTTTTGAGAGCTGAAAATAGCTGGTGTAAATGGTAGACAGAGAGAGAGAGAGAGAGAGAGAGAGAGAGAGAGAGAGAGAGAGAGAGAGAGAATGTGCTGAGAATGGAATATGGTAATGCCTGGGAACGATGTAGCGGAGGCTGCTATGAATGGAGTGTTAATGCTTGAGAGAACGAGAGAGAGAGATGGAGGTGTGATTGGAGTGTTAATGCCTGCCTGTCAAACAGAAGGCTACTGCACAGTCACACTGCATTGATTGACAGCGCCGTCCCACCTCAGCCCCGTCAGGCAGCACAGAGGACCCCCCGCAGTGTGTCGAGCACTCGTTTATCCACTCCTGTCTTCTTTTATTTATGTTCTTTTGTTTTGAATGTTTCGTGCAGGTACACGGACCCGTGTCACTCGAGACCTTCCTCCAATCAAAGGCGTCCCCCTGCGATGAGAGACGGGGCAGGAGGTGGCAGCAGGGCAATGGGCGGAGTCCGTACGCTCCTGGTGATGGTCCTGATTGGCTGCGGAGAGGTCACGTGTCTGGACTGGAACCCAATCCCACGCAAGACCGTGAAGCACAGCGGTGAGTTTCAGATGGCAGCTGGACGTGGCATCTCTCTCTCCTCGCCTCTCCATCCCTCTCTTTTCTGTTTTCTCAGAGCTTTACTCTCTCTGAAACTTTTCTCTTGTCCCGTCCTGCTCTCTGCCTCTCTCTCTCTCTCTTCCACTCTCTGTATCCTTCTCCTGCTGTCTGCCTCTCTCTCCCCCTAACCCTTCCCCTCCCCCTCTGCCTCTTTGTTGGTGATGAGAGAGGAGACTTAATGGAAAATGTAGTCAGTTCACACAGGAAGTCAGTATGCCTGTAAAACACACACACACACACACACACACAGGGATTTTTAAAGAGTGGGTGTGTCTGGGTGTGTCGCCCCCCCAAACAGCAGAGTTCTACAGGCTGTGCTTCTCTCCCTCTCTGCCCCCCCGCCCCCCGTATCCCTGCTCTCTGTGCTAACCATTCATTACTTTAATTGGGGGGTACAGCATACAGCAGCACTACCAGGAGAACTGCCCGGCCTCTCCCTCAATCCTCTCTCTCTCTCTCTCTGTTTTGCTCTTAAACTTAAATGTCATTAATCTTTTTCCATCAAATGTGAGCTCCCTTCCCCCTTTCTTGCTCTCCCTTCTCCTTCTCTCTCTCTCTCTCTTCTCTCTTCAGTTCAATCCCCCCTCTCTCTCAGACCACAGAACCTGGGGTCTGTAATTTGGGCTGCAGTTGAATGGAGGGAGGGAGGGAGGGATGGGGAAAAGAGAGAGACTAAAATGGAGAGAGAGAGGAAGGGAGGAGCCAGGTTAATGTGTTTCTCTCTTTGCTGGTCATCCCCAAATTAGCTGGAGTCGTTAGTGATTAGAGATCAATTGGGGTGGGGGAGATGGGATGGGGTTACTGCCCGAGAGAGAGAGAGAGAGAGAGAGAGAGAGAGAGAGAGAATATGCTCTAATCCCTCAGATTGCTGCAGTCAGCGCATTGCACACAACACACAGACACACACTGCACACTGCAAACACACAACACAATGCACATTGTACACATGCTGGGACTTTTTTCTTTAATTTGTTATTTTTCTTTAAGTTTTTCCTTCTCTCTTGCTGCCAGTTATCTCTCTCTGTTTCTCTCTCTCTCTCTCTCTCTCTCTTTGATGGCGTTCTGCCCTTTTAAGGCTGTGTCAGAGCCTGCACTGGGCTCCCTCTCATGGCCCAGCTCTGCACATTGTCACTTTCTGTGTGTATGTGTGTATGTGTGTGTGTGTCTGTGTGTGTGTGTTTGTGAGTCTGTGTCTGTTAGTGAATCTGTGTCTGTGGGTTTGTTTGTGAGTCTATGTGTGTGTGTGTGTGTGAGTTTGTGTTTGTGAGTGTGAGTGTGTGTGTGTGTGAGTGTATGAGTTTGTGTTTGTGTTAGTAAGTGTGAGTGTGTGTGTGCGTGTGTGTTAGTATGTTTTTTTCACAGTGCAGTTCCCAGTACAGCAGTGTACACACAGAGCTCCTGTGTGGCAGCAGTGTAGTGAGGCGCAGTGCTGGGCTGTTTACAGTAAACCTCTGAGAGACACAGCACTGGGGATCAGGCAGGAGAGCTGGGATGGGGGAGGAAGTCACTCATTCCTGTCCTGGGGGTCCGGCTGCTGTCCTGCAGTGTCAGTGGGGGGTGTTCTGAATGGACAGTGGGGGCAGCTGTCCCACTGGTCCACGGCGGTGAATGTGGTGGGAGGCTGTGTCCCTGTGCTTCTGTTGAGCTCTGCCCCCCAGTGGAGACTCGACTGCACTGCGCCACACGTTCAATGACAATAATATTAATATTATTATTATTATTATTATTATTATTATTATTATCTATATGTGTGTTGTGTAGAGAGCAGAGCTGTGTTGTGGTCTGTGTGTAGTGTGTGAGTGTGTGTTGTGTGTGCTGTGAGTGAGCAGTCTGTATGCAGTGTGCATCTCTCTCTCCTCTGGCAGTGTGGAATCAAGCAGCTGTGCCTCGTTTCCCTGGGGACGGGTTTATTTGCGCACTCAGCTCTGAAGATCAGCAAAGCCTGCAGGCAGCTGCCAGCTCTCTCTCTCTGTATTAGCACAGCCCTCTCCCTCTCCCTTTCAATCTTCTCTCTCCCCTCTCTCTTGGTCTGTCAGTTTTAGTATATCCCTCTCTCCTTCCCTCCCCTCGCTCTCAGTCTCACTCTGCAGTAGCACACCCTCCTGCACTCTTTACTCCACTCTTTTCTGTCTTTCTCCCTTTCTTTACAAAATAAATCTATATAAATGTCTTCCTCTTTCCCTCAGAGCTGCGTGGGGTGCAGCGGTTCCGGGCGCCAGGCGTGTGGAACTACAGTGTGGTGTCGCTGGCCGAGGGGGTGGGGCTGCTGTATGTGGGCGCGCGGGAGGCACTGTTCGCCCTCAACATGACTGACATCAGCCGAGAGATGTACCCTGCTGTGAGCCATCCCCTGACACACTGACATATTGACACACTGACAAATTGACACATTGACTGGCTGACTGACTGACTGACTGATTGACACACTGACTGACTGACTGACTGACTGACTGACCAACTGAATAACAGATCTGTCTCTCTGTCTGACTGCAGATCCGATGGCCTGCCCCAGCGCAGAATAAGGGAGAGTGTGTTCAGAAGGGCAAGAACAACCAGGTACAGCTGCAGCGCCCCCTGTGGCCACTCTCTCACACACCCACACACTCACACACCGCGGCAGCTATCGCATGTATAAACACTCCCTCCCTCTCTCTCTTTCAGACGGAGTGTTTCAATTACGTCCGTTTCCTGCAGAGCTACAACCGGACACACATGTACACCTGCGGGACCTACGCCTTCCAGCCCAAGTGCTCCTACATTGTGAGTGTCCCTGTGTCCCTGCATCTGCATCTCTCCCTGTCTCTGTGTGTCTCCGTCTTTTTCCCTGACCAGCAGGGCTTTCAAATACTCTTTATTTTGTAACATTAACTTTTCACTGCCCCACCCAGGATGTTAAACGCTTCACCCTGGACACCGCTGCCCTGGAGGACGGGAAAGGGAAGTGTCCCTATGACCCAGCCAGAGGACACACCGGACTGATCGTAGGTGAGGGACAGAGCCTGCCCGTCAGTGTGTGTTCGTCTGTCAGTGAGTGTGCGTGAGTGTGCGTGAGTGCGCGTGAGTGCGCGTGTATTCGCGTGTGCGAGAGAGTTTGACCGTCTCTGTGTGTTTCAGATAAGGAGCTCTACTCTGCGACGCTCCATAACTTCCTGGGCTCAGAGCCAGTGATCCTCCGCAGCCTGGGGCAGCACTATTCCATGAAGACCGAGTTCCTGCCCACCTGGCTGAATGGTGAGGGGCCCTCCACCGCCTGTCTCTGTCTGTCTTCCCGTCTCTATGCTCGTCTGTCTGTCCATCTCTCCCTGTCTCTCTGCCCATCACTCCATCTCTTATCTCTCTCTCTCTCTCTCTCACCCCCTCCAGAGCCGGACTTTGTTGGCTCAGCGTTGGTGCGGGAGAGCAGTGGCAGTGACATCGGGGACGATGATAAGATCTATTTCTTCTTTGCGGAGCGGGCCGAGGAACTGGACTGTGACAGCGAGCTCACCGTGTCACGGGTCGCCCGTGTCTGCAAGGTACTGCCCCGGCCAATCACAGGCCCCTCCCGACCTCAGCATCCTATCAGGAGCCAGATTTCAGTCTGATTGATGGCTTGTAGGTCCAATCAGAGGCCAGTTCCCATTTTGTTTGTCAAGCTCAGCACAGACTGACTGACAGCGCCCTGTGTGTGTGCATGTCCAATCAGGGTGACGTGGGCGGGGCACGGACGCTGCAGAAGAAGTGGACGTCGTTCCAGAAGGCCCGCCTCCTGTGCACGCTGCCGGAGCGTCACGTGACGTTCAACACGCTGCGCGCCATGTTCACGTTCAGCGACCGCGACTGGAGGAACACAGCCTTCTTCGCCATCTTCCACGCACAGTGGTGAGGTTCCCTCTCCTCGGCGTCTGTGCGTCCATCTGTCCATTTGTCTTGTCTTTGTGTCTCTGTTCATCTGTGTGTCCATTTGTGAATATCTCTCTCTCTCTCTCTCTCTCTCTCTCTCTCTCTCTCTCTGTGTCTGCCTTAATCTGCTCTCAGGGAAAGTATGGATGTCTCTGTGGCGTGTCAGTCTCTCTCTCTCTCTCTAACCCTCTCTCTCTCTCTCTCTTTCCCTCCCTCCCTCCCTCAGGGGTGATGTGGATGTGTCTGCGGTGTGTCAGTACCACATCAGTGATCTGCGCCGTGTTTTCAATGGCCCCTTCAAGGAGTATAAGGAGTCTGCACAGAAATGGGTTGAATACACCGGGCAGGTCCCCAGCCCCCGGCCTGGATCGGTAAGGACATGGGAGGAGGAGGAGAGGAGAGGGGAGGAGCAGGGAAGGAGAGAGTGGAAAGGGGCAGTGGAGAGGAAAGGAAGGGGTGGGAGAGAACAGGGGTCAGGAGAGGAGTGGGAGAGTGTGCACTGTATCTCTGTGGTGCTGTGCTGACCCGTGTCTCTGTGCGTGTGTGTGTGTGTGTGTCTGTGTGTGTGCAGTGCATCACCCGCTGGCACCGAGAGCACGGGTACAACAGCTCGCTGCAGCTGCCCGACGCCACCCTGAACTTCGCCAAGAAGCACCCCCTGATGCACGAGCGCGCTCAGGCCCGGCCCCTGCTGCTGAAGCGCGGCGTCAACTTCACCCGGCTGGCCGTCACCCGCGTCACCGCACTCGACCAGCGGCTGTACAGCGTGCTGTTCATCGGCACAGGTACTGGGTGGGGCAGAGGAATTGAGTGTCAGGGGCGGCACAGAGGCAGAGAGAGTCTGTCTCTCTGTCTGTCTGAATCTCTCTGTCTGTCTCTCTGTCTACCTGTCTCTCCCTGTGTCCATCTCTCTGTCCCTCAGTCCTGCAGTGTGTAGGAGCCGCAGTGTGACTCTCTCTCTCTCTCTCTCTCTCTCTCTGTGTCTCCGCAGCGGAGGGATGGCTGTACAAGGCGCTCATAGTGGGCTCAGAGGTCCATGTCATCGAGGAGGTGCAGCTGTTTGAGCAGCCGCAGCCCGTGGAGAGCCTGACCATCTCACACAGCAAGGTACCGACCATCTCACACACCGACTCCCTCACACACACTCCCAAATGGACACCTACAGTGTACCAGTACTGGCGCCCTCTCTCCCTCACTCCCTCTCTCCCTCTTTCTCTCTCTCTCAAATTCAAAATAAGCTTAATTGGTACAACCAGATTATGCAGGTGTTTCCAAAGCATTTACAGTCAAAGAGAGAACAGAAATACAACAAAACATGAGATCAAACTAAAAGTATAAAGGAGTTAATCAGCTCTACAGGTTATACAAGTTAATCATGTATTTGACCTATCCTCTCTGCTGCCTCTCTCTGTAGAAGTTGCTGTATGTGGGCTCTCGTTCAGAGGTGCTGCAGATTCCTTTGGCTGACTGCGGGCGTTACGTCTCCCTCCCAGACTGCCTGCTCTCTCGGGACCCGTACTGCGCCTGGGACAGCGAGGGGCGAGCCTGCGTGCGCACGGACCAGCACCATGGGTCAGCACCGTCTTAAATGTTCCCCTTAACCAGTGTATTGTGTGCAAGAGTGTGTAGTGACCGTGTCTTCTGTCTGCAGCTCCTCGGCACTGAAGCAGGACGTGATGCTGGAGACTTTCGGGCGTGGTCGGGCCAAGTTCACGGCCACACCCGTCCCTGGCCCAGGTGAGCTGAACCCACCGCGCACACCAACTCACACACAACAGAGAGGGCATGACTGGAACTAACCTCCCTATCCACCTTTCTCTCTCTCTCTCTCTCTCTCTCTCTCTCAGATCGCTCCAGGCCGAGGAATGTGACGGTGGTGGTGGGGTCTGACCTGGTGCTGCCCTGCCAACTGGTGTCCAACGTGGCTCAAGCAACCTGGCAGTTCAACGACCGCGAACTGGTGCTGGGCGGGGGGACGGGTACGGCGGGGCGCTTTGACGCGGCGCTGCGGGCCCTGGTGATCGGGGGGGCAGGGCCGGCGCAACAGGGGCGTTACACCTGCTTCTCTGAGGAGCGGGGCGTGCGCTTCCTCAGCCAGACCTACCAGGTGGCGGTGGTGGCCAGCGCGCCCGTATTCATGGAGGCGCGGGCGCCCGAGCCAGGGGCAGGGCTGTTCTGGGTGCTGGTGGTCACGCTGGGCTCGGGCTGCCTGCTGCTGCTCGCCCTGGCGCTATACCTGCGGCGGCGGCTCAAGCTGGCACTGGGCAAGGGTGCCGACATGAAGCCCCTGGAGAGCACGCTGGTGTACCCCATCTCGCTGCCCAAGGAGCCGCCCAGCCTGGTGCACGGCAAGATGGCTTCCGACTCCGACGATCGCTTTTGGGAGACGGGCAACTTCTACTACTCTGATGGCTCACTGAAGATCGTGCCCGGCCATGCACTGTCCCCCCCTACCGCACCGCCCGCCCCGAGCCCCCCCACCGCCATCCCCGGGCAGCCGCTGCACTCCCCCGGCCGCCTCAGCCTGGGCCCCCTGCGTGGCTCCGGCAGCAACGGCTACATCCGCCTCAACCTGAGCGCGGCAGGCGAGGGCGGCGGCGGGGGGGGCGCCGAGTACGCCAGCCCCTTCAAGGAGGAGCTGCGCCGCACGCTGCAGCAGAGGAGCATTCTGCCCGATGCCAACCCAGAGGAGTCCTCGGTGTAGACTGCGCTCTGACTCCTGCACAGGGCGACTCAACCCTCTTCTCCAAGGAACAATCAACCCAACTCAACTACCTCCCTCCTGCAGGAGCGCTCTCTCTCTCTCTCTCCTCTCTCTGTCTCTCTCTCTTGCCATCTCTCACTGGTTGCCACCCCCAGACTCTGAGTATGGCTCTGGGGTATTGTACTGGTCCCTTTACTGCTCTGTGTTGTGCTGGGCAGGCCAACAAGAAAACAATCCTCTCTCCCTGAGACTTTTCCCTGAGACACAGACCTGAAGGAGAGAGATGAAAATAGAGAGAGATGGAGAGGGGGTTGGATGCAGGCATTTCCTGGACTTGTACAGAACTGCTGATTCTTATTCTGATTATTGTATTTTAATGTTATTTTATTTTATTTTATTTTATTGTTTTACGGTTCTCCCAAGCTTGCGTCTTTAAAAACGATAATATATGAGAATAATGACACTGACGGTGTTGGAGTGGCGGAGAGGCTGCCGGTGTGTGCTGGAGGCAGCCGGAGGGGGATGGGGGTGGGGGGGGTTACTGCCAATGGAGAAACCAAACTGCTCTCCCCAGCCCCCTGACCTGGATTTGGGGACCCCACACCCCATGGTGCAGTCAGTGACCGCTCTGTGGGGTCACCAAGCTGCGGGTCACAAAGAGACACTGGACGGACAGACACAGGCATAATTGCAGCACGACAAACGGACACACTGATACTGTGGAGACATGGAGGCGGAGGCACAGAGACACCTGGACCCATGGGCACATGGACAGACAGACAGACAGACGGACTTATGGGAATTCCAGTGAAGAGGCTCCTTGACTCACTGCATCCCGGCATTACAGGTACAGCCGTGTGTGTGTGTGTGTGTGTGTGTGTGTGTGTGTGTGTGTGTGTGTGTGTGTGTGCAGTGTGTGATCCCCTCTCCCTCTTCCTCTCCCTGCAGTGGCTGACTCGGCTCAGGACAGAGCTGCCTCCTGCTGGACAGAGGGCCACCGTCCCTCGTCCCCCCCAGAGACTCAGAGAGACGGGGGACAGGGCGTGTGGAGCACAGTGCATTACAGTCCGCCTGATCTGAGTCCCTGCCTCTGAGCGCATCGGCTCTAGTGTCTGTTTGCTTGTTTGTTTGTTTGTTTGTTTGTTTTTTAATTGTTTTATTTGCTTTTAAAGTCCGTCCCTCCTGAGACCAAAAAAAAAAACTGAACAAACACCTGCGACGAGAGCTGCTGCGCTGCACTCCGAGCACCCCCCCCACACCCCCGAGACCTACACTGTCCCTGCCCCAGTCCCTGTCCCAGTCACCCCTCCTGCCCCAGTCCCTGCTCCTGCTGCAGCTCCAGTCCTGGTCTTGTTTTGTTTAAATGTTCCTCTTATCACGTCGTTGTTGCTGTAGTTGTTGTTTTTTACAGGTGTACATTGTATTGTAACTTATTTTGCCTGTACAAAATTTTCAATATTTATTATCAGTGTACATAATTACTTATTTTTTTATATATGAATAAAGGCCAAGATCATGTTCCTCCTTCTCTGTCTATCCCTGTCTTTCGTCTCTCTCTCCGTTTAATCAGTGATCGCTGTGTTATATTGCTATGATTCACTCTGTGATTCACTCCATGCTGGCCAGAGTAAAGCGCAGTGATGAATACTGTAGTGCAGGGCAGGGCAGGGCAGTAAATCAGATCTGCCACTATGAGGAATAACATCCAAAGCCCACCGACCCCAATCTCCTAGTGTGAGTGAGTCAGGGATTATAGCACAGAACAAGGCGAGACTGAGATTAAATCTGCTGGGGGAGGGGAGAAGGGGGCAGTAATCTGAAATGCTGCCCCTGCCCCCTCTATCTCCACTACTCATGATGTGGGGTGTCTGCGTCGTGCCGTGCTGCAGCAGACACCGCCGTTGTGTTAGTGAGTGCTCTGGTTGGTGCTCGGTCTTGTGTCGCGTGGGGGGCGCTGCCAGTGCTGGCTGCAGGCCGGGCTGTGTGTCGGAGGAAGTCTCTGTTGGCACAGCTGGAGTGGGGGGGGGGGGTAATTGAGTCAGGAGGATTAGATCTACATCTGTCTGGCCGACTGCCTCGCCACCGCCAGGGGAGACAGCCAGAGCCGCAGCAGACACAAGACCCCCTTTCTTCTCGTGACGTGACTCTACTGTTTCCTCCCCCTCTCTGCCCTCTCTGCCGCAAACTCTTGAGACCGTCTGAATGCTGCACTCGTTCGGTCGCCCCTCCCCATCTCCCCGGTCAAGTGTTTGTGTTTCCTCAGCCCCCTCCTCACCGCAGTAACTTAATGCCGCCTTATAGAGGCTCATAATAGGCACAGGCCGCCAAGGGCAGCAATTAAGATGGCCGTAGTCACTTCCTCTGGCAGACACGGGCAGGTTCCTCCAGAGAGACGATCCCACAGAGACAGAGGGACTCCCAGCAGCGCACTGCAGCCCCTCACCTAAATCTATAGTGACTAATCGGCTGGGTAAACGGCACACAACACACACTGGTAATAGAATCGCACGGTTGTGGTGCGGGTGCGCCATCATCTGGTAGAAATACATAACTTGCAGCTAAAGTTTTAGTTTTTCTCGATTGCTTGAACACTGTTGAGCAAACAGAATTGACTCTCAAAGCATTCAATACATACTACAACTTGATATCTAATGAAAGTTATTTTGATAATTTGTTATATAATGGCCCAATAAATACTATCAATATACCTTACCACGGTTAACCCAGTTTGATATGTCTGTGCCATTCGTTGATACTATAAATATAGTACGTACCAGAAAAAGATTGGAATTCCTCGACTGCATTGAGAAAAGGAGAGGGCGGAGGGAGAAACTGCATCACCATTCGTGGGTGGGCTGCAAACCATTCAGTGCCAACACAGCAGTGGTGGAAAGCAATATTGTCTCTTTCCTGGTGGTGTGAGGAGACGCTCTGTATTGCATGGGCCAATTATAAGGATATGGCAGAGACCCCATCACTGGAGAGAGTGGCACAAATGGGGCTGTTGGCACCCCTTTGCCCTGGCCCATTTGAGGATCCTCCCTCATCTCCTTACTCTACTGTAGCCCCACGCATCTGAACCCCTCTTCCTCTATGGGCTCCTCTACCTCTCCTTTGCCCTCAGCTTCTTACTTGGGCCAGTCTTGCAAACAGCTCAGAGGTGACCTCCTTTATGCATGAATAAGGACTGATTGCCAAATAAACAAATGTGCAAAGACGTTTCGCACACATGCAGAAGAGGTTCGCACTCATGTAATTAGTAGCTGATGTGACCAAATGTGTTAATTTTGTTTGATATCATTTGAATTTAAATATTTTATAACAAACTTTGACTAGTAATGTTTGTATTATAGAAGGGGGTTGATGTGACACAGAGACAGTCAGGTGGGGGTCTCTTTCTCTCTGAAATAACCACACCTCAGACTCCTCAGTCACAACACTTTAATCGACACTGAGCGGCTGCCCCCGGGGGACAGACCAAGAACACAAACACCTTCTGGCAGTGCACAATTCTTCCAAGGATACAAAACACACACAGGCAAAATACATACAGGCAGTGCCCACCCCCCCGTCATAGTCATGCTGGGCAGCTCTGTGCTACCCAACCACGGGCCGACCCGTTACAGACAGACAGACAGACGGTGTGGATCGGCCCAGGGAAGTCATGTCAACAGGCCAGAACGCACTAACCCTCATCGGGAGGACAGTGCTCCGGTCTAAACAGGAACCAGGGTGAGCAGGGAGTCTGTGGGGGACAGCCGCGGGCATCCCTGGAGAGACAGAGACAGACCCTAACCCCCAGGAGCGTGTCTTCAGTGCGGAGGCCGGGGGAGGCAGAGGTAGCTGGTCCAGTTCCCACTGGTATTATTACAAATGTCCACAAAGAAAATTGTGCTGTTGGAGATCAGCAATGGGAGCAGGTCCCCGGACACAGGAGGGGGTGAGGGCTGGACACGGTCGGCTCGCCTCAGCTCAGAGGCTTGTGTGGATGAGCTGCCCAGACAGAGGATGATGCTGGACCAGTTAGATGCTGGGAACCGAAGCAGCAGGAGGGGCCACTGTGTCTCTCCTCCGCAGCTCCTCCCGAATCCCCCACGGGCCTGGGGTCGGGCGTGCGCTGGCTCACTGCGGCAGGGAGAGGGTAAAGGGGCCACAGTGGAATCGGAGGGGCTGTGAGGACTGAGAGACTGGGACTGAGAGGACAGGTAGTCCAGGAGCCGGACAGACAGACAGACAGACAGGCAGACAGGCAGGTAGGCAGGTAGGCAGGCAGATAGACAGGCTGTGTGTCCCGGCTCCCTTACTCTCCTCTCTACCACAGCTGGGTCTCCCTGATCTCTGAGATGATGTGGCTGGCCTTTTGGAGAGCCTGTATGACACAGACAGACAGAGTTTACCCCTCACACTGCACTTTCTATAGTGTTTATCAAACAGGTAATTTTACTTTAGAGCCCAGCGACAGGACAGACGGACAGACAGACGCACCTCCAGCATGCTGGCGGCCTCCCTCCTCTGCAGCGCGGTGTCGGGGGACTCAGTCAGCAGCTCCTGCAGCAGGGGGAGTTTGTACAACTGTCCCACCAGCTCACTCTGCAAGTGCTCCTTCACATGGTTCACCAGGAAGTGCATCACGGTCTTCGGCACGCTGCGGTAGAGACACACCACGTCAGAGTCTGACCCCCAGCACGGGATACAGCACTGCCACCTGCACACACAGCACACCTGCGCCCCGCTGACCTCACCTGTCCTGGATGCTCTTGCGCACGATCAGGAAGTAGGACTTGATGAGCCGCTGGATGACCTCACAGTCCCGCTGCTCCCGTGCAGTCAGACGCCTGGACACCGGCACGGGCTGCGGACACAGACACACACTGACACCCCCACACTGACACACTGACACACTCTGTACTGCACTGATACACTGACACACACTGTTCTGCACTGCCAGCGGACTCTGCTCTCACCGTGTCCAGCAGGTTGACGGCGGGGGATCGGGTGGGGCTGCTGTACGCTGAGCCGGAGCTCTTCACCTTCTCCTCACTGGTCTTCTCCTCTGCCGCTCTGTCGCTCTTCCAACGCCGACCGCTGTCCTGCAGTGTCTCCCCCTGCCAGAGAGAGAGGAGTGTCAAGGCCTCGGCATCCCCACAGAGGTAGGGTCTGAGTGGGCGGAGTCTGGGGTGCCTGTGTGGGGGCGGAGTCTGGGTGTCTGTGTGGGCGGGGTTTCTGTTACCTGAGCACTGTTGACAGAAGCAGAGACCAGTGCAGCATCAGTGAAGTCCGGGTGTTTGGTGTTGATGTAGGCCAGCTCGATTGCCACCAGATTGTGCACCTGAGAGACACACAGCACGGCTCATAAACACGCTTCATACACACTGCACATACACACACACACGACATACACACAGCGTGAGAGTGAGACATTGAGTGTGAGAGAGTGAGAGCTCTGACCATCTCGTTGGTGATCGGCAGCCGCTTCCTGAGGAGCCCGGTCACCACCTCCACTATAGACTCGTGAAGCTTGGGGAAACGTAGCAGCTCCTGAGAGACAGACAGAGAGTCAGTGAGACAGACAGAGAACTGTGTCTGTGTGCTGCGATGCAGTGTGTGCCTCCGGCCTGCAGGGGGGCAGTGTACCTGGGTGCTGTAGGAGGAGCAGTGCTGGATGATCCTCTGCAGCTCCTCATGCACCAGTTCCACACAGCGCAGGCTGGGCTCCTCCAGACGCTTGATCTGCCGCTTCACCAGCAGCTCGAAGGAAATCTCCGGAATAAACAGCGCCGGCCGCGGGCCCTGCAGGGTGACACACAGGAACACACACAGTAATGCACACACACACACAGTAACACACACAGGGACACACACACAGTAACGCACACACAGAAACTCACACACACAGTAACGCACACAGTAACACACACACAGGAATGCACACACAGGGACACATACACAGTAACACACACACAGGAATGCACACACAGGGACACACACAGGGATGCACATACACAGTAACACACACACAGTATAACACACACACACACACACACAGTAGCACACACTCACAGAAACGCACACACACAGGAACACAGGCTCAGTCTACACAGCAGTGAATGGCAGCGGTGTGTGAGGTTACCGTGGCATTGCGGATGGCGGTCAGGACGTCCAGTGTGGTCAGGCCACTCAGCGGGTCAATGGACTCCAGAGTCCGGCCAAACGTTTCATGGAAAATATAACACATCCTCGCCCCCCCACAGCTGAAAGCGAGAGAAGGTTTATTTTTTTTATAGAGAGATTAATTACAATTCATACTTAACTCGTGTATTACTTTATTGTATTATTGTAGAGAGGGGAGCTGTGTCATCTTTCTTAGGATCAGTGTGAGCCTGTTAGTGAGTCAGGGAGGGAGGGTGAGGTGGTCTCAGTGTAGCAGGGTGTTGGTGCGTCGGTATTTGAGGATATCAGTGAGTGCCAGTGTCAGTGTTGTGGTGCCGGTGTGGCAGTGTCAGTGCAGTGCTCACAGCTCGGATGTCTCAATGTGCCGCGCTGTGCCCTCGATGGTGCTGCAGTACTCGGTGGCGAACTTGGTGACGATCTGCAGCATGGTGGCGCTTTGGTCCTGCACCGGCTGCCCGCAGCTGCCCAGCAGGCCCTGGTACTGTGCCGTCAGCACAGTCACGCGCGTCTTCAGCTCCGGCAGGCAATCGCGGATATGGTGCATGAGCAGCCGGCTGAGCGTACGAGCCAGGAAGCGAGAGCCGCTGCGGGACGCCAGCGAGGGGTAGTGGCGCTGCAGAAAACTCTGCTCGTCCTGCATCGCCTGCGCCATGCTCTTCTGAGTGTTGATGTCATGCTGGCTCCTGGGGAGGAGGGATACAGATAATCAGTGTGTCAGTCAGTCAGTCTGTGTGTCAGTCAGTGCATCAGTCAGTCAATCAGTCAGTCAGTGTATCAGTCAGTCAGTCAGTGTGTCAGTCAGTCAGTCAATTGGCGCCACACAGAGAACGTAGCTGAGATTAGTTTAGAAAGCGACCCAGATTTAATCTTGTCAGCCTTAGACATCAATCTTGATGATGTGGAGAATTTTCATATAAGAGTTTGAATATGTATCTCATGAACGAGGTCCAAAATCTCCCATAGGTGTTCAATTGGGTTGAGATCTGGTGACTGCGAAAGCCATAGCATGTGATTCACATCATTTTCACACTCATCAGACCATTCAGTGACCCTCGTGCCCTGTGGATGGGGCATTGTCATCCTGGAAGAGACCACTCCCATCAGGAGAGAAATGTGTCACCATATGATAAAGGTGATCACTCAGAATAACTTTGTAATGATTTGCAGTGTCCCTTCTAAAGGGACAAGTGGACCCAAACCATGCCAGGAAAATGCCCCCCACAGCACAACAGAGCCTCCGGACCCCCTGACTGTAGGGGTCAAACAGTCAGGCCTGTACTGTTCTCTCGGTGTCCCACACATTCACTCGCCCCCTTGTTGAGAATGTGGTGAAGGATGACTAATCTGACCATCTCACTTTTGTCCACATCTCTGTAGACCAGTGCCTATGGGTTTTGCACCACTGAACTCTCAGATGTGCATTTGTCTTGTAATGAGGGGTTTCTCCACTGCAGCCCTGCTATAATATCCTCTGTGTCGTTCTCGATGGACTGTTCTTGCTGACAGTCAGATCACGTCCTGTATTGACATTCTGAGTCACCTGGGAAAGAGTTGCTCTTCTGTTTTTGCTTACATATCGCATGAGCATCATGGTCATCGAATGTGCGCTTTCAACCACAATGTCCAACCCTGTTTACTGATGTCTTTCCCATAGATCTCTTGAAACACTAACAAGTTGAGCAGTCTGTGACTGAAGCTCCTGCCATTTGTGCCCCAATAATGACTCCTCTTTCAAAGTCACTCAGATCCTTTCCTCTTGCCATCTTGATCCAAAATCAAGGTCCACTGGGCCTGATCAGCATTTGTATACATGCCACAGAGCAAGATAGGGTGTTAATTGCTTAATTGTAACATGCAGTACACCTGTTTGGAGGCATCTGCATTTGTTATGTTCCACCACTCAATTATTCAGGTGTTTCATTTAATTTGTCTCCTGTCTGTATATAATATTATGTTAAATAAATATAAAAAGTTCTGTTGTACACCGATCAGCCATAACATTATGACCACCTCCCTAATATTGTGTAGGTCCCCCTTTTGCTGCCAAAACAGCCCTGACCCATCGAGGCATGGACTCCACTAGACCTCTGAAGGTATGCTGTGGTATCTGGCACCAAGACGTTAGCAGCAGATCCTTTAAGTCCTGTAAGTTGTGAGGTGGGGCCTCCATGGATGGGACTTGTTTGTCCAGCACATCCCACAGATGCTTGATTGGATTGAGATCTGGGGAATTTGGAGGCCAAGTCAACACCTTGAACTCGTGATTCATCAGACCAGGTCACCTTCTTCCATTGCTCCGTGGTCCAGTTCTGATGCTCACGTGCCCATTGTAGGCGCTTTCGGCAGTGGACAGGGGTCAGCATGGTCACCCTGACTGGTCTGCGGCTACGCAGCCCCATACGCAACAAACTGCGATGCACTGTGTGTTCTGACATCTTTCTATCAGAACTAGCATTCACTTTTTCAGCAATTTGAGTTTCAGTAGCTCGTCTGTCGGATCAGACCACACGGGCCAGCCTTCGCTCCCCACGTGCGATCAATGAGCCCATGACCCTGTCGCCGGTTCACCGCTTTTCCTTCCTTGGACCACTTTTGATAGGTACTGACCACTGTAGACCGGGAACACCCCACAAGAGCTGCAGTTTTGGAGATGCTCTGACCCAGTCGTCTAGCCATCACAATTTGGCCCTTGTCAAAGTCGCTCAGATCCTTACGCTGCCCATTTTTCCTGCTTCTAACACATCAACTTTGAGGATAAAATGTTCACTTCACTTTACCTGTCAGTGGTCATAATGTTATGGCTGATCGGTGTATATAGGTCTATACATCTACACTACCGGTCAAAAGTTTTAGATCACCTCAATTTTTCCAGTTTTCATTTAAATTTATGCAGTTTAATGTCTCAATGTATTCTTTCTACAAGGAAATCAAATATTGTTTGGAAAGTTCTTCCCAGCACTTTTGCAGAAGTTCCCACAAATGTGTTGCACTCATAAGTTGCTTTTTCTTTCACCCTTCTGTCCAGTTCATCCCATGTTTTGGGTCATTATCTTGTTGAAGGATGAACCCCTGACCAACTGGGCGTATTGCATGGAGCTGCGAAATGCTGTGGTAGCCGTTTTGGTCAGGGTGCCACTCACTCTGTGCAAGTCGCCGACTCTGGATCCAGCAAAAGAGCCCCAGACCATCACGCTTCCTCCTCCATGTTTGACAGTTGGTGTCACACACTGAGGAACCATCCTTTCTCCTCCTCGACGGCGTACAAAACCATGCGCGATGAACCGAAGATTTCAACATTTGATTAATCGTCCATAAGACCTTCTTCCAGTCTTCAGTAGTCCACTGGCAGTGCTTCATGGCCCAGGCAAGCCTCTTTCTTATTTTGCCATTTTAGCAATGGCTTTCTCACTGCCACTCGACCTGTCAAACCTGCAGCTCGAAGTCTTCTCTTCACAGTTGAAGCTGAGACTTGCTCACTTCGATCAGTGTTAAGCTGTGCTTGAAGCTGTTGTCCTGTGAGCTGCCTATCACGCAAGCTGTTGACTCTAAGGAACTTGTCTTCTGATTCTGTTGTGGCTTTGGGTCTGCCAGACCTCTTCCTGTAAGAGTCTCCTCCAGTTTCCAATTGCCTTTTGATGGTGTAGGAAACTGTACTTAAAAACTGTGCTTAAATTTCAATAAAAACTGGAAAAATGGGGGTGTTCTAAAACCTTTGTCTGGTAGTGTAGTTTGTATAGTTTTTCTTTAAACATCTACATTCGTGAAATTAATGTAAACATTCCTATTTTATAAATAACTGTCTAAGTTGGTTTCATTTAAAAGAATGATTAGTTCTTTTTAAAATAAAGAAAAATGTAATTAACCACCAAACTGCCCCTGTGCTCAGAACTACAGACATTCATTGGACCCTGCGACTCCACTGACCGGTTGACGACCCCAATGATGCCAAGCTTGACAGGGATGACCCGTCCCAACAGCACATCCATGGCGTCTGTCCCCGCGTCCATCAGGTCCAGCTTGGTGACCACTGCCAGAGTCCTGCGGCCTACCAGAGAGAGAGAGTTAACATTAACACACACTGACACACACGGTAACACACTGACCCACACAGTAACGCACTGCAACGCCCACTAACACACATACTGACTCAGACAGGGGACTCAGACGGACAGGGCGATGCCTCACCCTCGGGGTCCACATCCCTGGCCAGTTTCAGGGCCTCGGAGGTGGCCATGTCAGTGTTGGCGGCCGTGATGGACAGGATCAGGCAGTTGGGGTTGGAGATATAGGACAGGATCATCTCCCTCACCTGCTGCTCGATGTCGTCCGGCTGGTCTCCCACTGGCACCTGCAGCGCCATGCGGTAACGGTCAGTCACATCGTTAAGGACACTGGCAGCACACACTGCAGCTCCTCCTCATTACAGCACGCCAGTGATGTCACCAGGGCTGCCCTGGGACCCCCCACTGACATCATTAAGAGACTGGCTTTCTGCCGTGGCGGCCACGGCACGCTGCTTAGAGACGCAGTATCACGGCGGTTACCTTGGTGACTCCCGGCAGATCCACCAGGGTGAGACTCAGCACGTGGGGCGAGAAAATCTTCAGGTGGATTGGTTCTGCACTGATACCCTGGGAGAGAGAGAGAGAGAGAGAGAGAGAGTGCTGAGAGAAAGGTGTGGAGGGTAGAGGGGATAGATACTGTGAATGCCTGGCTGCACTCCCATCATGTTTTGCCCCAGCGCTATACCTTGTTGGCACCGGTGCAGCGCTCAGTCTCCTTCTCGATCTCCTGCCGAATCTCGTCGAAATCGGTGAAAACCTGCGGGAGACACAGCAGCACAGCGGTCAGCGGCCTGTCACTGGGAAGCCCCGCTGGCCAGGCCGTGGCAGGGAGGCCGGTGGACAACACTGGGAGGGAGGGTCAGTACCTGGTTCTTACAGTGCAGGAATGTTCCCCATTCTTCAGTCTTGATCCCTTGGAAGAAGAGAGAGAGAAAGAGAGAAAGAGAAAGATAGTAAATATGAAGGAATGAGAGAGTGTGAATGCGAAGGTGAACGAGTGAACGAATGAAAGGGAGGGGGAGCGAGTGAGAGACTCCAGAGACAGCGTCCAGTGCAGTGAAAGAGTCTCACAGCAGGACTCGGCAGTCTGGTCACTGCAGGCCTGGTGTGAGACGCAAGGGGGCCGGGAAACGTCATTCACGTTTCCTTGTTTGTTGGTTTGTTTATTACATTTGCAGCAAAAATATATACGAAGTGAAATTAAATTGATATGCATTAATATTTTATATTTTCCTCTCTGGAGCTGGCAGCTGTGGTGGAGAGTGCTGTGCAGTGCGGTCTGCCTGCCTGCGGGAGAGAGAGAAGAACAGATCACACAAACTGCCATGCTGAGAGCGGGAGGAGGATGGAGGGCAGGCCCATGCCAACACAGAGAGAGACACACACACACACACACACACACACACACACACACACACACACAGAGACCTGGATAGCTGTTTTGTGAATTGGGCTTCATCCCATTTCCTGAGGAAGAGAATGAAACAAAGAGAGAGAGAGAGAGAGAGAGAGAGAGAGACAGAGAGAGAGAGAAAGAGAGAGGCAGGTGTTAGCAGCTGATGTGAGGAAAGTTAATAGCCATGTCATCTCAGTGACAGCAGCAGGAGAGCACAACAGCTGTGCGGTACAGTGTGGTGTGTACAATAGGGGCAGTCAGCGTATAACAGGGGTTAGGATTAGGGTACAGTACCATTCTCAGACAGCGTGCGCTCCCCAGGAGGCGGAACGTTCACCAGCTGCAACACAAGAGGTCGCCGGGTCACGACCCCTGACCCCCTGGGAAGGAAGTCCCGCCCCACCATGCTCTCCAACACCGAACTCTTGCCACTGCTCTGTCATTGGAAGAGGGCTGTGTCAGTCATCCAGACAGACAACACAGTGACACTTACACACACTCACACTCAGACACACAATTGCACGGACACTAGAAACACACATTCAATCAATATTCAACACAACGTCTGCTCCTACAGTCTAAACCTACTGGTTTAACTAGCAATTAATTTCAAATGATCAGCATAATCATAACCAACTGGCTGAGCCATGACCCCTGACCCAGTGACTGACCTGTGACCCCACCACTACGATCTGTGGCAGGTGGATGACCTCGGCCCCGACGGTCAGGAAGACCTCCTGGAGCCGGTTAATGACGGGGATCAGATTCTCCATCTCTCACCTTCTGGAACTGTACTGATAGAGAGAGAGAGGGGCTGTTGTTACACACTGAGTGCAGACACTTTACACACACTCACTTCCAGGGAGACACTGTTGCCAGGCCCACATCTGTGCCCACAGAGACTCGGGCTGTTAGCACGCTGGAAACAGACAGGAAGTGAAAGTGCTCTGTGAGTCTTCCACGGGACAACTGTTTCCATCATGAGTGTCTTACATAACCGCAGAGCGACTGGAGCAGAAGAGTCTGACTGAGCTGCTGCAATAACTAACCAGCGGCCCTCTCACACACACACTGGCACACACAGCAGCCCAGGAAGACGCACTCCCCTCTCTCCATTCACCCACTCCATCTATCCCTCCATTATCCCAGCCTCTCTGTCCCTCCCTTATGTCTCTGGACTGAAATCATGAATCACACATCTCGGTGTAGTGGCCAAAGGACAGCACTCTGACGTCACATAGAGCTGTCAAAACAGTGGCGCCACCAACCCCCTGCTACCGGCCACCTGCTCCTTAACCCCGGACTGCACACGCACACCTGCTACACAGCGCAGACACACAATCAAAACCATGCATTAGGACCCCAATCCCGCAGCGCGACGCCCCTGCTCGGGTCCGAAGGCTGTGTATGAAGAGTCTGTAAAAACAGGAATCACAGCATTGCCTCACCCGATGGCTCAGGGCGGGGGCTCGCTTTCCTCTCTCTGTCGGTCGCAGTCCTGGCTAAGGGGGTCAGACCCGACCGTGCAGGACCGCCATCGCTGTGTGCGGAGTGCGAGGGGAGCTGTGCCGCCGCCGTGCCCCTGTCCTGTCTGCTTCACACGGCTCAGAGCAGCTCCCTTCCTGACGTCACACGCAGCTGCCAGAGGAAACGCGGTCGCCTTCTCGGTGCGCAGATGTCCGCAGTTCTGCGCAGATCTGCAGAACTCCACCGATCCCATTGGTGGAGCCGCGCAGATCTGCGGACATCTGCGCTACACGAACGTTCCCGGAAGCGGCTGCGCAGTGGAGAGGGCACGGGCTCGTCCGTGACACCGCACGCAATGTGTCGGAGTCATATTCACGACGCTCAGTAGCGGACGGGATTAAGCACCTACGGTCTGCACTGTGTGCTGTAGACTTGCACAAACTTTAAATGCCATATGTAGGCTAATGCATATTCAGACACGTCAATATAATCTGTCATTTCTACGTGTGTGTATATGTGCATGCATCTGGCTCTCTCCATCTCTACTGTACTGGAGATCTGCAGCACCTGGGCTGAACACCCCTGCTGTGCTGTGCTGAGAGACGCATTTGGTTGCATAGTTTTGATAGGGGAAAAAATAGATGTATACATATGAATGCATTGATGTGATTATTGTAATTAATACATTTCATTTTTGGTCACTTAAAATAATATATAGCCACTAGTCGGGCTTGAACTGACTCATTCAGGCAACCAAGCAATGTGGAAAGTGTTTTCAGACCGACATGTACAATAGTCAGTACATTACAGTGGAATAGCTGCTGCCATAGCCACTTATTATCGGAAATATTTTCTAAAAATAAAAAAGCTGATGTTTGTTCATTAAACAGGATTAATAATTGATCGATTTTCTACAAACCTTATATAGCCTACATGTCGTATTATTAATTGTGATATTGTGTATTTGCAGTGATGAACTGTATCACTCAAGATGGCTGCGCGACTCGTCTGGTTCGGGATATTTTCTTGGTCGCGATCTTGCAGCGCAGATTTCCGCAGTTCTGCGCAGAGCTGCACAATTCCACCGATCCCATTGTTGTAAAAGCGCAGATACACGCATAACTGCGCATATCTGCGCAGCACTAACGCGACCCGAGTCAATATGGCGCTAGAAGGGCTTGTGTCACTATGACCCGGAAGAAAATGTTTTTCCGCTCTCACGTCATCATCTATAATCATAACAACAACAGAAGTGTCAGGGCGGCCCGTCTCTGTGCGCAGTTTTGACAGACTGGATCTGCGCCGTGAGGAACAGGCTCTGCAGGTGAGCGTTACTGACCTTATACTGTCAGATATTATAAAAATGTAACAATAATCACAATGTAACCAGCAGTGCAACACTGCCGTGTGCCGCTTCCTACATAACGCCCCGTCTGTTTGTTTGGGTCCTGGGACAGGGCTGTGTTAATTATACACAACAGACACACATATCTTTACTGTGAAAAAAGCGTTTAATATATTTAAATATAACAGTCATTCCACATGTACAATTATTTGGTCCTGGATCAGCTGTAACTGCAAGACATCAATAATAACTGACCGGCAGTAGCCAGCCAGTGTTGTTTCCGTGCTAGTTAAATGTACTTAATCTATTCATTAAAAAAAATGTACATCCTGTGAGACTGGTACCTCTAGTAAAAGATTTCGGTAAATGAAGAAATAAAATACATTTCTACACAAGACAGCCACTATAGTGATGCTTGTGCAGGCTGCTCTGTGATTGGGTGGCTTCTCATGTGTGGTTTATAATGTGTCTGCCTGTTGTTTTTCTGTCAGTTTCTTTCCCAAGGCGTTCCCGTGCAGGAGAAGCTCGTCGTGGACAGGCAGACATGGCCCAGCAGCGAGGAGTCAACAGTCTCCAGTTTAACCAGGATCAGAGTGAGGACTCTTCTTCTCTCTTCCCTTGTCCCCCCTGTCCATCTGTCTGGCGTTCGGTGGTCTGACTGTCCCCGTGTGTCTGCAGGCTGCTTCTGCTGTGCCATGGAGACGGGCGTGCGCATCTACAACGTGGAGCCGCTGATGGAGAAGGGGCATCTGGGTGAGAGCGGCCTGGGGGTGGAGACAGAGCTGCAGGACTGCGGAGGAGAGCGGTGTGCTGTGGAGGGGCAGATGTCTGTAGACTGACACTGAGCCTCTCCCTCTCTCTCTCTCTCTCTCTCTCTCTCTCTCTCTCTCTCTCAGATCATGAGCAAGTGGGGAGTGTGGCTCTGTGCTCCATGCTGCACCGCTCCAACCTGCTGGCCATTGTGGGCGGGGGCAGCAACCCCAAATTCTCAGAGATCTCAGGTGTGTCTGTGTGTCTGTCTGAGGCTGTGTGTTTGTCCCCAGTGTTGACAGTGTCTGTGTGTCTGTCCCCAGTGTTGACAGTGTCTGTGTGTCTGTCCCCAGTGTTGACAGTGTCTGTGTCTGTCCCCAGTGTTGACCAGTGTCTGTGTGTCTGTCCCCAGTGTTGACAGTGTCTGTGTGTCTGTTGACAGTGTCTGTGTGTCTGTCCCCAGTGTTGACAGTGTCTGTGTGTCTGTTGACAGTGTCTGTGTGTCTGTCCCCAGTGTTGACAGTGTCTGTGTCTGTCCCCAGTGTTGACCAGTGTCTGTGTGTCTGTCCCCAGTGTTGACAGTGTCTGTGTGTCTGTCCCCAGTGTTGACAGTGTCTGTGTGTCTGTTGACAGTGTCTGTGTGTCTGTCCCCAGTGTTGACAGTGTCTGTGTGTCTGTCCGTAGTCTTGACAGTGTCTGTTGACAGTGTCTGTGTGTCTGTCCCCAGTGTTGACCAGTGTCTGTGTGTCTGTCCCCAGTGTTGACAGTGTCTGTGTGTCTGTCCCCAGTGTTGACAGTGTCTGTGTGTCTGTTGACAGTGTCTGTGTATCTGTCCCCAGTGTTGACCAGTGTCTGTGTGTCTGTCCCCAGTGTTGACAGTGTCTGTGTGTCTGTCCCCAGTGTTGACAGTGTCTGTGTGTCTGTTGACAGTGTCTGTGTGTCTGTCCGCAGTCTTGACAGTGTCTGTTGAGTGTCTGTCTGCAGTGTTGTGTCTGTTGACAGTGTCTGTGTGTCTGTCCCCAGTGTTGACAGTGTCTGTGTCTGTTGACAGTGTCTGTGTGTCTGTCCGCAGTCTTGACAGTGTCTGTTGACAGTGTCTGTCTGCAGTGTTGTCTGTTGACAGTGTCTGTGTGTCTGTCCCCAGTGTTGACCAGTGTCTGTGTGTCTGTCCCCAGTGTTGACAGTGTCTGTGTGTCTGTCCCCAGTGTTGACAGTGTCTGTGTGTCTGTTGACAGTGTCTGTGTGTCTGTCCACAGTCTTGACAGTGTCTGTTGAGTGTCTGTCTGCAGTGTTGTGTCTGTTGACAGTGTCTGTGTGTCTGTCCCCAGTGTTGACAGTGTCTGTGTGTCTGTCCGTAGTCTTGACAGTGTCTGTTGACAGTGTCTGTGTGTCTGTCCCCAGTGTTGACAGTGTCTGTGTGTCTGTCCCCAGTGTTGACCAGTGTCTGTATGTCTGTCCCCAGTGTCTGTGTGTCTGTCCCCAGTGTTGACAGTGTCTGTGTGTCTGTTGACAGTGTCGGTGTGTCTGTCCGCAGTCTTGACAGTGTCTGTCTGCAGTGTTGTGTCTGTTGACAGTGTCTGTGTGTCTGTCCCCAGTGTTGACAGTGTCTGTGTGTCTGTCCGCAGTGTTGACAGTGTCTGTGTGTCTGTCCGCAGTGTTGACAGTGTCTGTATGTATGTCTGTTAACAGTGTCTGTGTGTCTGTCCACAGTACTGATCTGGGACGATGCTCGGGAGACCCGTGACTCGAAGGAGAAGCTGGTGCTAGAGTTTACCTTCACCAAGCCGGTGCTGTCTGTCCGCATGAGACACGACAAGTGCGTATTGCCCCCTGAGACAACTGCCCCCTGAGACAACCGTCCATGGACTGGACTGACTGCTTTTGTGTTGAATATACTGACCCTGCATCTTAGCCATTTCTCTCTCTCTCTCTCTTTCTCTGTCCAGGATCATCATTGTATTGAAGAACAGGATCTATGTGTACAGCTTCCCGGACAACCCCACCAAGCTGTTTGAGTTTGACACCAGGGACAACCCCAAAGGTACCAGGCTGCCGCCGACCTCTCTGCATAAACCCCTGCAGCTCCATGCTACCTGTCAGTGTGTCGCAGCCCTGCCAGTGTGTATGTGTGTGTGTGTGTGTCGCAGCCCTGCCAGTGTGTCACAGCTCTCTCTCTCCCCAGGCTTGTGTGACCTCTGCCCCAGCCTGGAGAAGCAGCTGCTGGTTTTCCCTGGACACAAGTGTGGCAGCCTACAGCTTGTGGTGAGAGAGAGGGAAATGGGGAGAGTTTGTGGAGAGAGGGAGAGGGAAATGTGGAGGGAGAAGGTTCCATATACTGGCTGGGAGGTTTGCTCCACACCTCCACAGCTCTCTGTGTAAAGACACACCTCCTATGACAGTCATACACCCCCTTGCCGCTGTGCTGACTGTGCTGACCGTACTGACCGTACTGACCATGCGCTGGCTCTGCTGCCCTCAGGACCTGTCCAACACAAAGCCCGGCACGTCCTCCGCGCCCTTCACCATCAACGCCCACCAGAGCGAGATCGCCTGTGTGGCCCTCAACCAGCAGGGGAGCGTGGCCGCCTCCGCCTCGCGCAAGGGCACCCTGATCCGCCTGTTCGACACGCAGACCCGAGACAAGCTGGTGGAGCTGCGGCGAGGCACTGACCCGGCCACGCTGTACTGGTGAGACTGGGACAGTGTGAAATTTTGATTGGGATTCAGTAGTGTGTACAGGAGTGTAAAGTGTAGTGTGTTCAGGGTGGTGTGCAGTGTGCGGAGAGTCCACACTGACTGCTCATCTCTCCTGTGTCTCAGTATCAATTTCAGCCACGACTCGTCCTTCCTGTGTGCCTCCAGTGATAAGGGCACTGTGCACATCTTCGCATTGAAGGACACCCGGCTGAACCGGCGCTCCGCGTGAGTCTGTCTGTCCATCTGTGTCCAGAAAGTTGGCCTCCCCTGTTGTTCCATGTGTGTTTGTGGGTTTCCGGTCTCTGTTGTCCTGTGTGTGTGAGAGTGTGTGTGTGTGTGTTTTCTGTCTCTGTTGTCCTGTGTGTGTGTGTGTGTGTGTGTGTGTTTTCTGTCTCTGTTGTCCTGTGTGGTTGTGTGTGTGTGTTTACGTGTCAATGTCAGTGTGTGTGTGTGTGTTTTCTGTCTCTGTTGTCCTGTGTGGTTGTGTGTGTGTGTGTGTGTGTGTGTGTACGTACGTGTCAATGTCAGTGTGTGTGTGTGTTTTCTGTCTCTGTTGTCCTGTGTGTGTGTGCTCACCTGCCTGTCTGTGTGTCCAACAGGTTGGCCCGTGTGGGTAAGGTGGGCCCTGTGATTGGTCAGTATGTGGACAGCCAGTGGTCTCTGGCCAGCTTCACTGTGCCGGCAGAGTGCGCCTGTATCTGCGCCTTCGGGAAGAACACGTCCAAGAATGTCAACTCTGTCATTGGTATGACATCCTGCAGCACACTGCCTTATAACACACTGTCCACTAACACCCTGCAGCACACAGCCTTATGTACCTTCCAGCCAGCCTGTATTAAAGCGGTCTCCCTCTCTCCGTCTCTCTTTCTCCCCATCCCTCCTCTTTCCCTCTCTCCTCCTCTCTCAGCGCTCTGTGTTGATGGCACATTTCACAAGTACGTCTTTACCCCAGATGGGAACTGCAACCGCGAGGCCTTCGATGTGTACCTGGACATCTGCGACGATGACGACTTCTAGAGAGAGACAGAGAAGGGGGGAGGGAGAGAGAGAGAGAGAGAGGGGAAAAAATGAGAATGTTTTGGGTTTAAGAATTGAGAATGAAGATGAGGGACCAGGAGAGGTAGTGTGTGTCCTTGGAGGAGAAGGAACTGTCATGTGACTGACTGACACACTGGGGGCAGACCCAGACTGACCGCCACCCGCCCCCTGCTGCCCAACTTCCAACCCAACCCTGCCCTCTAACCCACCTCACGTTGCCTCCTCTCTTCCTGCTGACTCTAGGAGCTGTAGGGCCCATTGTATCTGGAATCCCAGGCTGTGCAGGTGTGTCCCTGGGCTCTGTGTTGATCCAGTCACAGGTACCTGGCAGGGCTGTACACAGACAGCGTACCTGGCGGGGGGGGGGGCATGTCTTTCGCTCATGTTCATAATGCATTGTTTTACGAATGAAGGTGTATCAATAATAAAGCTGCTGCTGTTTTGTAAGGAAGTGCTGTGTGCTGTGGTGTATGTCAGTGGACCAGTGGAGGAGCAGGGTCTCTGTTCACACAGGACTCATATGGGGATTGGACTTCCTGCTTTTACACAATCCAGCTCTGATTGCTCAAGAAACGGCAGGACTGTTGCAGTTCCTCTTGGCAGCTCAGGAAGCTGCGCTGCGGGTAGTGCCATTGTGGCTCTGTTATATGTATTGCACTTGGATGATGCAAAGCTGGAGCGTTTGAGCCGTAATGGCGTCAGTTTCCTCTCTGTGAAACGTGGGGACTTTCCGGAGGGGAGGGGGGGCGTTTCTAAAAGCAGCGTCAGCCCCTCGTGACTTGCCGCGGCCATATTGAGGCAGATGCACAACAACAGCGGATGTGCCACCGTGCCGCTTTCCAGAAATAGAGACATTTGTCAATATTATTTTTTAAAGACCACCGAAAAATAGTATTTGCAACGCAGCTGCTACTCCGGGCCCCCCGTGTCACCACCACAGCGATCTCGCAGTCTGACAGCGCCGCGCCGGGAGTGTCGCAGCGGACGGGGGATTGAGTCGGTGAGTTTGTGTTTGTGTTGGTGTTCATGGCGGTGGCATTAGCGTTAAAAACACCGAAACGCGGCCGCACAGCACACCCTGCGGCGGGCAGAGCCGGGCGGACAGCGCGGAGGGTGAGGAGGGACGGGGGTTGTCTTTCTGCCGGGCCCGGTCGGTCCTGCACACTCCGTTGAAAAAAAGAGGAAGCGTCCAGTTGAGGAAAGCAGCCTCCCGCTGTCGCGACAGTGCGGCTCCGGGCCTGAGACGCGGGGTGGCGGTGCGGTGCGGTGCTTCGCCTGGCTTTGCGTCTCGTCCGCCCGCCCGCACAGGAAACGCAAACACGGTGCCTTACTGGGGGTAAGAGGTGGGAGCTGGGATGGAGGTCCTCGGATCTCGGGGAGTGCTGTGCCGGGTTGTGGAGTAACACACCGCACAGCCAGAACCGAAACGGAAACCTCTGGTGCGGTGTGACTTTGTCTCTGTGTGTTACCCCATTGTCTCTGTCTCTCGCAGCTGGGCGAGGATGGCGTCTCGTAAGAAGGTGCTGTTGAAGGTGATCATCCTGGGAGACTCGGGGTGAGGAGCCGCAGTGTCCATACATACAGCGGATATGATGTGATGCATCCATGGTGCCTATAGTTGATTGAGCGATCACCTAAAACTTGATTCGTGCTCTTGAGACTGGGATGGGGATATTGCACTGGGGTTTGCAAGGGGGCACCTTCCCTCACATGTTTACACACACACACACACACACCACAGTTTTGCATGATTTCAATACAATTAGCATGAATAAGTGACATAAGTATTGCCAGAGCGTTCACATACAGGTCCAGTGCTCAGGAACAGGGCACAGTAATTACACATTTGATCCTTCTCCTAAATCCTTTTGTCACTTTGCCTGTATCCAGACGGGTGTGTCGGTGTGTGTCCTGCCGTGATCTCTGTATGTGGCCCTATAACTGTGTTTCTGTCTGTGTGCAGGGTGGGCAAGACCTCTCTGATGAACCAGTATGTCAATAAGAAGTTCAGTAACCAGTACAAGGCCACCATTGGTGCCGACTTCCTCACCAAGGAGGTCATGGTGGACGACAGGCTGGTCACGATGCAGGTCAGCCCCCTGTCTGTCTGTCTGTCTAAAACAGTGTGGGTCAGGTCTGTCTGTCTCTCTCTCTCTATCTCTATAACAGTGTGGGCCAGGTCTGTCTGTCTCTCTCTCTATAACAGTGTGGGCCAGGTCTATCAGTCTGTCTCTCTCTCTATAACAGTGTGGGCCAGGTCTGTCTGTCTCTCTCTCTCTCTCTCTCTATAACAGTGGGCCAGGTCTGTCTCTCTCTCTCGCTCTCTCTATAACAGTGGGCCAGGTCTGTCTCTCTCTCTCTATAACAGTGGGTCAGGTCTGTCTCTCTCTCTCTCTCTCTCTCGCTCTCTCTATAACAGTGGGCCAGGTCTGTCTCTCTCTCTCTATAACAGTGGGCCAGGTCTGTCTCTCTCTCTCTCTCTCTCTATATAACAGTGGGCCAGGTCTGTCTGTCCGTCTCTATAACAGTGGGCCAGGTCTGTCTGTCCGTCTCTATAACAGTGGGCCAGGTCTGTCTGTCTGTCTGTCTCTATAACAGTGGGCCAGGTCTGTCTGTCTGTCTGTCTCTCTCTCTCTATAACAGTGGGCCAGGTCTGTCTCTCTCTCTCTCTCTCTATAACAGTGGGCCAGGTCTGTCTCTCTCTCTCTCTCTCTCTCTCTCTCTATAACAGTGGGCCAGGTCTGTCTCTCTCTCTCTCTATAACAGTGGGCCAGGTCTGTCTCTCTCTCTCTCTATAACAGTGGGCCAGGTCTGTCTCTCTCTCTCTCTCTCTCTCTATAACAGTGTGGGCCAGGTCTGTCTGTCTGTCTCTCTCTCTCTCTCTATAACAGTGGGCCAGGTCTGTGTCTCTCTCTCGCTCTCTCTATAACAGTGGGCCAGGTCTGTGTCTCTCTCTCGCTCTCTCTATAACAGTGGGCCAGGTCTGTCTGTCTCTCTCTCGCTCTCTATAACAGTGGGCCAGGTCTGTCTGTCTCTCTCTCTCTCTCTATAACAGTGGGCCAGGTCTGTGTCTCTCTCTCGCTCTCTCTATAACAGTGGGCCAGGTCTGTCTGTCTCTCTCGCTCTCTCTATAACAGTGGGCCAGGTCTGTCTGTCTCTCTCTCTCTCTCTCTCTATAACAGTGGGCCAGGTCTGTGTCTCTCTCTCGCTCTCTCTATAACAGTGGGCCAGGTCTGTCTGTCTGTCTCTCTCTCTCTCTATAACAGTGGGCCAGGTCTGTCTCTCTCTCTCTCTCTCTCTCTCTCTCTAACAGTGTGGGCCAGGTCTGTCTGTCTCTCTCTCTCTCTCTCTCTATGTCTATAACAGTCTGGGCCAGGTCTGTCTATCTCTCTCTATAACAGTGTGGGCCAGGTCTGTCTGTCTGTCTGTCTGTCTCTCTCTCTCTCTCTCTCTATAACAGTGGGCCAGGTCTGTCTGTCTCTCTCTCTAACAGTGTGGGCCAGGTCTGTCTGTGTCTGTCAGTTTGTTTTCACATGAGTGTCCTGCAAGTGATCATGCCCTGTGCGATGTTGTGTGATTGTCCTGTTGTGTTGACGATAGCCCTGCCGTGGCTTTGTGTGACTCCTGTGGGGTTGTGTGTTGCAGATCTGGGACACCGCCGGGCAGGAGCGGTTCCAGTCCCTGGGCGTGGCATTCTACCGCGGCGCTGACTGCTGCGTGTTGGTGTTCGACGTCACGGCGCCAAGCACCTTCAAGACCCTGGACAGCTGGAGGGACGAGTTCCTGATTCAGGCGAGCCCCCGCGACCCCGAGAACTTCCCCTTCGTGGTCCTGGGCAACAAAATCGACCTGGAGAACAGACAGGTGAGCGTCCACGCCGACACACCTGCACAGGGTGCGGACTGAGCGGCTGTCAGTCGGTTCGAGTTGTATCCTGGTCTGGCTTGTACTCAGTCCCTGTCCATGATGTGTGATAGCTTTGTGTATTAACAGGGTGTGTCTGTTGATGTGTATTGTGGGGGTGTATGTGGGGTTGTATATTAACGGGATGTGTGTTTTGTCCAGGTGACGACGAAGCGCGCGCAGGCATGGTGTCAGAGTAAGAACAGCATCCCGTACTTCGAGACCAGTGCCAAGGAGGCCATCAACGTGGACCAGGCCTTCCAGACCATCGCCCGAAACGCCCTCAAACAGGTATGCTCACCTGGGCAGGACTGCGCTCCCCAGCTCAGCAGGTTACATTGTTAAAGCAACATATTGATTAACATTGATTGATTAATTGAGTCTCTCTCTCTCCCCCAGGAATCGGAAGTGGAGACGTACGACTTCCCTGATCAGATCAAACTGAGGGATGACAAACCAGCCGCCTCCAGCGAGGGCTGCAGCTGCTGAGAGCATGCGGACGGGCGGGCGGGTGGGCGGGCAGGAGGGAGGGAGGGAGGGTGGGATGGAGGGATATGGCTGGACACCTGAGAGAGGAGGAGCGATGGGGGGGCCGTGCCCCAGGAGGACACCGCCCCTCTCTGTGCTCTGAGAGGCCGGGATGGCTGCCGATGCTGGATGCACACCTTTGTTTGTTTTCTTTGTCTGTTGTTCTGTTGTCAAGTTGCCCGTTCCCTGAAACACAATAAGCCAGAACAGCAGTCATCTGGCACAGTGGCAGACCCCTCCCCTGGGGCAGACCTGCCCGCCCCGCCCCTCTCGCGTCTACAGCTGCACACTTTAATAATGACACCTAGGATACAGATAATGATTATAGTACTTAACACTCTTCCTCTGCCTGCGTCTCTGTGTGGTTGTGTGGGTCGGCTCGTCGGAGCTGCATGCGGTTCTGGCAGCCTGCCCCCCCCACGGCCCCCCGCCCTGCATGTGCCTTCAGCCTGAACACTCTGGTTATCTGTTGGGTTGAACTTTCTGTTGTTGGTGGTGTTGTGTTTTGACAGGACCTTAATCCCCCACATTGCCAAATCCCTGTGTGGTTATTAGACCGCAGTGCTGGGGCTGCAGGCGTGGGGGGGCAGGGCTGTTTGAGCAGGTCACACGGCCCCGCCCCCGCCTGGCCCGGCCCGCTCTCCCGCTGAGGGCTCGGTGCTGAGGGGGACATTCCTTGTTAGGAGGGGTCACCCTGCTGTATGTCTCCATCACTGCTTTTCATTCCCGTTTTCTGTTGCTCGTGTCTGGGTGGGGTGGGGAAGGTGGGGCAGCTTTGACAATAACCTATTGGCTGCGGCTCCTCACTGCACAGCTCGACGCGCTTCAGTCTGGCTCCCTAATCTGCGGTCATTGTGTTAATCACTAGGAGTGCCGGATGGGCACTTTATAGAACAGGGACTGGGCCGCTGCTCCGGGGTCTTCATCCGATCAGCAAATCATCGTAGAGCAGAGGACTGTATCTGTGCTGGAGCGGGTGACGGCTGGGGTGGTAGGGGGGCTGCTGTCTTGGCCTGACTAGGGGGTGGGGGGCTGCCTCCACAGAGACTGTATCTGACTTCATATAACCGTCTGACTTCACTAAGACAAAAAAACTGACAGCTTGGACACCACTGTGGCTGCTTTGACAAGACTGGCCGCAGTGAGCCCTGCTGGAGTTCCTGCCCCCAGTCCAGGCCAGTGTGTGCAGCTGCAGCTCTGTGATCTACGGTCTCCGTTGGGGGGTCAGGGAGCCGCACAGTGGAGCCCAGGGCCCCAGGAGCCACCTGACTGCCTTGCTGTGGGACTCTGTGCTGGACTGGGTGGTCTGCACACTGCCTTCACTGGCTCATCAGCAGGGCAGGGGCCCCCAGGGATCGTAGCACTCTTTGTCTTAAGTTTTGTAGAATCTCGGTCAAATGTTGATGTGCTTCCTTTGCCATTGGAGCTGAAGTTATACTTCTCCCAGCACCCGCCCTAGGTTCAGGAGAAAGGGCAGCCTGGTTCCTGGTCTCCACCACAGCACCCTCCCTGTGTTACTTTGTCTTTATTTGCCTTTGTATATTACCATTATTAACTCTTACTATTATTATTGTATAAATATATATATAAATATATCAAAATCCTGATTGATTTTATATATGCCTATTACAGGAAGAGATAGCTAAAGGTGTTGTATGTAGTAAAGAAACTGATCCCCCTTTTCTTTGGGCTGAACTGTTATATCACCTGTTAATATCATTGCCTTGTCAAATCAATTAAATAAAGGTTTATTAGTAACCAAATTAATCTGCAGCACTGTCTCGGTTGTCCCTCTGTCAGATCTTAGCCCTGGTTTCCCTGGGTTGTGCGGCGACTCTTCTAACGGTTCAGGTTTCTACTGCTGCTGCTGTTGTTGAGGCTCCTGTTTCACTACTGAAGAGAACAGACACAATTACTTAATTGAATCCTAAATCAGAGCCTTTTATTGTTTTTAATTGTATGGGTTTTAAGTGAAGTATAAGGAACTTAAGGAACCAACTTTTTCATCGGTTACACAATTTTAAAAAGTCAAATGTAAGCAAATTGTTTTCAATTAAGGGTTCAATTAAGTACTTTGAACAAAAACCAGCAGAGCACGGGGTCCTTCAGGACCACTAGTCTATACAGCACGTCAGGCCAGAGGGAGTTAGCGGTCTCCAGCCCTGGTCTCAGAGAGCCGCAGTCTCAGGAATTGTGGGCCTGGGATGCAGATCACTGCTGTACTGTAGTTCTCCAGTACTGTTTAAAGTGCAAAGGTGGGACCTTTGGTTGGTCTGCCTGCCAGCGTGATTCTGATCAGCATCCTGTGCTGTGTTTACACCGCAGACTGAACCGAGCTTCACTCAGACCTGATAATTACGATACACAGTGGGTGACGGCAGAATCACCCCCTATGACTTGGAAGTTTTTACCTCCCCAAAAGGCAGATGTACAACCAAACACCTTGCTATTTCACTGCTGTATGGTAGACATAAATCTGAGTACATTTATGACAAACACTCATGATCAAAGGAGAAAAAGCAATGCGCTGAAAGTCACATTTCTGTTTTTGTCAATAATAGAAAGAGACATGAAAGACTAAACCAACACAGATCTGCATTTTGGCATAAACTTTGCTTTGAATCCGTAATGTTTAAGACAACAGTGCATTTCTTGTACACAATAAAAAAGGGAATTGAATCCATACACATACAGACAACACATCCCCTTGTAGATAAATTGCTTGCAGGGTTTGAAATAGAATCAACCTAAATTAATTTAACTTAATTGCACGTTGCACGAATGTTGTTAGGTTGTTAAACATTTAAACAAACATAATACTTAAGATATATAAAATAAACATGTTTGTTTTCCTGGGACTTAATTTATAATTTACACAAACTATATGTTAAAAAAAAGATATACATTAGTTTCCACCAAACACAACATAATGATTTAAGAAATATCTTCTTGAAAATGTTATAAACCTGTAGTTTCTTTTTCTTCTGCTTGGAGGAGTTCCCTAAAATGACGCTTGAGTGTGTATGAGCTGTGCTAAGGCCGGCTGCGTTGACACTGCAGGCAGGAGGGACCTTGCGAGGAAAAGACAGACGCTACTACCATTGCTGTTTGAATTGACTTTAATGGTTTATTTACAGAACACAACAGCCAGCGCAGGCCCAGAGCCCCCACAGACTCGTATTGCTGGTGAACGTGAGGCACGTGGCCGGAGGGGTCGCTGGTCAGCCGGTCAGTAGAGAGTCCCTCCTCTCACTGCCGCCCAATGAAACAACACTGTAGCCTGATGGTGAGGGGGGTCTCCTCTCCCCTCTCACCCCCAGTCACCGAAATAGGCTGGTGTTTGGGTCTCCATTGCACTCAGTCCCTCCCTCTCAGTCCAGGAAGGAGATGTCCATGCTGTCGGCGGTCTCGGGGTGCAGTAGCCGGCCGGCCAGCCGCTCGATGTCGTCCAGGCTGAGCTGTCGCAGGGAGCGCTCGTAATCCTGCGAGAGGGGGACAAGGCACAGGTCACAAGTCACAGGTCGTGTTTTTGGGACTCGGGCACAGACGTATGCTGGACGTTCATGCGACACATCCGGTGTGGAAAGACAGCGGTGCGGTGGAACGCTTGTGCTGTCAGTGCAGTATGTGTTGAGTGTGTCGTGTACAGTGCAGGCTGGGAGAAGCGGTCGGTTCTGTACCTTGAGCAGCTGCTCCTGCACTTTGGCTGCATCGGCAGGGGTGAAGTGTTTGGCCAGAATGGTGGGCAGGCTTTGCCACACGCTGCCCCCCCGCACCTCACCTGCCGGCCGCACCACCAGGTTCAGCTTGGCGTCCGGCCCGATGGCGTAGTCACTGAGCCGGTGCTCGTCTGGACACACAGAGGGACAGAGACGGGTCAGTGCCGGTTTGGGGACACGATGGCTTTGCATACTCAGTTCGATGGCTCCCTTCAGCCCTTGTCATTGATGAACACAATGTTGCGATCAGTCTCAGTATCCCATACCTGCCAGTGGTTTCCCCTTGTACAGCAGCCTCTGTTGATTGGGTGGGATGTTCAGCCTATCGGAGACCAGGTCCTTTACTGTGGACACCTTCTCGTCTTCTGTAACCTGTCAGTCAAACCACACGTCAATCATAGTCAAACCGTTCCTGACACAGACTGTCAATCAAAGCATGCTGCCAATCCGCTTCCAGCTCAGCACAGAAACACCGGCGTGCTTCACAGGTAGGTTAGGACACAACATCGGAGACACTCGTTTATACAGTTGTGGGGGTCTGGACGTGCACAGCCATGTAGCTAAAACTGGACTCTGGGGTCCATTAACTGCTGCACAACTGAAGCCCAGAACTGCCCCGGTAGAGCCAGTAACAGCAATGCCACTGTCCAGCTCGCTCCGCCATTACTCCACTACCGATACGCTAACCAACATTACGAGACATTTCAATAAAACACCCCTGCAGTAATAACCGAAACCCCGAAGCCATTCCCACAGCAGGTTGAACATGTGCCTCTGGTCACACTCATGATATCCGAAGTGCTTTATCGATGATCTCCGCCTCTCTCCTCGAAGCAGGGCCGCAAGAGCCCCCGTCTTTCCTGACACACATTCCCCACCAAAGAGCACTCTCGGCGGGCAAGGGAACGCCGCTCTGGCTTACCTGCAGGCTGCACCCCTTGCCTTGAAGCGGCTTCACCGTCAGGATCATTTTTCAGTATCGCCGCTTATATACAATCGACACGTAATTGCTGAGCACTGTGTGAGGGCAGCGCTGTTCACTGCCGGCCGGGATCCGTCTTCAATACCGGCGACGCTGTCCGCAGTACTGGCATTGTACTGTAGCTTTAAGAGAAAACCAGTTCCGTCTTAAAGGGGCAGACGCAGTCAATAACTGTCAGCCGAGCTTAATTGAGCTAACACAGGCGTCTTCTTTACCTATAATACGCTGCAGCATACGGGAACAGAGCATAGGAACGTTGCCTTTAATGCAGCTCAGTGAAGGAGAATATTCCAGTTTCATCAGTGCTGGGCTCTTATGAGAGTCCGATTTGCAACTGTGAGTCTCCAAACTGTTATTTCTGCATAACTGTAGCTACACAATAGCAGGGTTTATTATGTCAAAGACATTGCATACTCAAATGATGTAAACAAAACCACAACAAAAACAGCAATTATAAATCAAGCTTTATTCGTTGCTATTTACAGTGAATGTGACAGTGCTGAGTAGACTGGCAGTGTGGGTGGACAGGACTGCTGACTGCTTGCATCTCCACGCTCCTCAGTTCAATGTACAGGGTTACAGTCACACTCTCCTTCTCCTACTCCTCACCACCCCCTGCCCTTCTCTCCCTATCTCTACCGCCGTCCAGTCCTCATCTCTCTCTCTCTCCCTGCTGTCAAGTGTTTCTCTGGCCACGGACAGCGCTGGATCAGGGGGCCACTGGCGGTCCGAACTGCTCCATGGTCTCCACAACCAATGCCAGGTGATCCAGGAACGACCCGACCGCCACACGCAGGAGCCGGGCCTCATCTGCAGACCATTTCCTGGTGGAGAGAGAGAGGGTTTAGAGATGGAGACAGGCCTGACACACTTACAGCCAGTCAGTCAGTGTGTCACTTTAGCCATCATCCGGTCAGTGCATCAGTCACTCACACAGACAGGACGTGCCCGGCGGTGTGCAGCTCCCTGGTGACGTTGGCACGGCGCAGCTCACGGTCAGGAGAGAGGGAGCCATGGGCGATCTGGGCCTCTCTCTCCGAGGGGAACGGCACACGCAGCACACTGGCCAGTCAGGACTGATAACCCACACGACACTGATCCCCCCCACCCCTTATTGTTACAGCACTGTTACTACAGCACAACCGCCTACTGTAACAGCACTGTTACTACAGCACAGCCCCCTACTCTAACAGCACTTTTCTACTACACTGTTACTACAGCACAGCCCCCTACTCTAACAGCACTTTACTACACTGTTACTACAGCACAGCCCCCTACTGTAACAGCACTGTTACTACAGCACAGCCCCCTACTCTAACAGCACTTTTCTACTACACTGTTACTACAGCACAGCCCCCTACTGTAACAGCACTGTTACTACAGCACAGCTCTACTGCACAGCTCTGTATTATAAAGACGCGCCATTAGACCAGCGTGTCTCATGATTGCTCCAGCGCTTCTCACTAACCCTGTCGTCCTGTCAGCAGCTTCCGTAAAGTTATATATAAAACCAATTAGCGCCGAGCCAGCGCCTGCCCTGCTCTGCCTCCTCAGCACATTGTTAATTTAGCGGCACTGATTCTGCGTAGTAAAAGGATACAATTCCAGATTACTGTCTAGACTCCTGTGTGCCGCCATATTGGATTAGGACATCTGGCATATTTAACGTTCAAGAGCAGCAGATTCCTCTGAACTATCGTGATGAAACCGAATTGTTTGTTTATTTACTTAGTTTAATATGAGCGTTATATACATATATATATTATATATATCGGTTTTAATGTATTATCGAAAAATAAAATTACACAATCGAGAAAGTTATACAATCAGCACATTCGCGATTGAGGTGGAAAGAACTCCAACTCCCACAATGCTCTTCTCTTGCGGTGACACTGTCAGCTGTGCAGGTGAATGAGTGGGGAGACGCATGAGGGGTCACAGCCACGCCGGGCTGTGTGAAGCCCAGGACAACTGACACTTCATCCCAAACCCTCGGAGGTGTCAGCCGGGGCAGAATATGTGCAATCAATACGCGATCACAAGATCAATCAATAGACACAACCTCACCACCTGCTCCGCTTTTGCGTGGGTCAACTGAAAACATGAGAATAAAGTGTGTGTGTGACGCGCAATAGAGTGAACACAGAAACGCCCGTGTCAGGTAGCACTGCTGCGCTGCGGGACTGAACTGTGACTGAACTGACGCCCTGTGCGTGTGCGGGGGTCCGAGCCTTGCGGGGCTGTGAGTGTGTGTATCAGTGCGAGACTCCATTCCGCACAGAATGTCAATTTGCACATCTCACACACACACACACACACACACACACACACACACACACACACACACACACACACACACACACACACACACACACACACACACACACACACACACACCCCCTCCTTTGACAATCAGGTGGGTCGGACAGGCGGGCAGTGACTCGCGTTGCGGTGCAGCTCAGACACGCCGTGAATCAGCGCAGGAAGCCGACCATCAGGAGCGCCTGTCCGCAGTGACCATCGCCGAGAGCGGAGGAACTATCCCCCAGGTGCAGGATCACTACCGATACCAGGACCCAGCGCTCCTGTGCCCGGGGGAGGATGTGGTGCCCCGGCCTGGGTGCTGAGAGCGACCGGCGCAGAGCCCAGTGAGTCACAGTCGCGGGTTCGATTCCTACAGCAGCCGAGACTCAGGTATAGTTACAGCTGATTTGTTTATGAATTTCTTGCAATTTTATATTTCATCTGATATGAAAAGAATAAAACATAAAATATGTATATTATAATTTATATATACATAATCTCCTGGGTGCAAAACCACGTGTCTGATCAGAGCGAGAAGAGGGTACGGGGGAGAATGGGAGATGGTCTGTATTTGCACTTCCTGGATTATTTCAACTGTGAACTGTAAACCTGTAGCCTGTGGTCTTTTAGGTTAGAAGTCAGGGGTCTGTGTCAGTATCAGAGCGGCAGGCAGGCAGGCAATCATGTCAGGGTGCATGTCCCTCTCAGTTGTGTATCTGTCCCTCTCTCTCTCTCTCTCTCTCTCTCTCTCTCTCTCTCTCTCTCTCTCTCTCTCTGTCCCTCTCCCAGTTCTCTGTGTCTCTGTCCCTCTCACAGTGCTCTGTGACTCTGTGTCTGTCCCTCTCACAGTGCTCTATGTCCCTGACCCGCTCACATTGCTGTGTCCCTGTCTCTCTCTCTCTGTGCTCTGTGTCTCTGTCCCACTCACAGTGCTCTGTACCTCTGTCCATCTCTCTGTGCTCTGCGTCTCTGTCCCTCTCGCAGTGCAATGTGTCTGTCACAATGCTCTGTCTGTGTATGTGTCCCTCTCACAGTGCTCTGTGTCCCTGTCCCGCTCACAGTGCTCTGTGTCCCTGTCCCTCTCACAGTGCTCTGTGTCTGTCCCTCTCACAGTGCTCTGTGTGTCTATGTCTGTCCCTCTCACAGTGCACTGTGTCTCTGTCCCAGTGCTCTGTGTGTCCGTGTCTGTGTCTGTGTCTCTGTCCCTCTCACAGTGCTCTGTGTCCCTATCCCTCAGTGATGGGGACCCTGAGGGACCTGCAGTTCGCACTGCAGCTGAAGATCGAGGAGCTGCGTCAGCGAGATGCCCTGATTGACGAGCTGGAGCTGGAGCTGGACCAGAAGGACGAGCTGATCCAGCGGCTGCAGGGCGAGCTGGACCGTTACCGTGGTGCCCGGCCCGAGGCCCCCGCTGGCCCCTCCAGCCCCCCAGAGGAGCCGCTGCGCACCAAGAGACAGGCCATCTCCGCCGAGCCCAGTGCTCTCGACCCCGGCGACCTCAGCCACGTCACCCTGACCAGCTACAGCAAGAGTGACGAGTGAGACAGACACTCTGACACAGTGACACTCTGACTCAGATGCACACGGACAGACAATCATACACCCTCTCTCTCTCTCTCTCTCTCTATCCAGGTTGCGGGCGCTGATCAGAGCAGCCATCCTGGACAACGACTTCATGAAGCACCTGGAGAGCAGCCAGACGCGGCAGATAGTGGACTGCATGCACCTGGCCCAGTTCGCCCAGGGCAGCCAGATCATTGCCGAGGGAGACGTGGGCTCGCTGGTGTACTGCATGGAGGGTGAGAGAGGGAGACGGGGAGACAACCAGCGTCCTCACAGGAGCACTGATGTTGTTTGTCAACCAGCAAAAGACAGAGCACAGATAAGGAGCCAGGCCAGTACAGGGTGCTGCTGCTCACACACAGAGACACACACATGTTTCTTGAGACTGTCTGAGTGTGTGTGGCTGATGTGAGGCGTTATGGTTGTGACTGTTGCCCCCCTGTGTGTGTGCAGAGGGGGAGGTGGAGGTGACGAAGGAGGGGCGGAAGCTGTGCACCATGGGCCCAGGGAAGGTGTTTGGGGAGCTGGCCATCCTGTACAACTGTACCCGCACTGCCACTGTGACAGGTGAGAGGGGCTGGGGCCAGAGGGTGTAGTTTCTCTCTGAGGACACAAACCAGACACCGAAATGGCAGCACTTCAAGGGAATCAAGGGAAAAAAGCTCTCTCTCTCCCTGTCCCTCTCACTCTTTCTCTGCCTCTCACTCACTCTCTCTCTCTGATCTCAATCTGGGTCCCCAGCGTCACACCGTCCTGACCTGAATAGCTACTGTCGCTTCCCAGTCTCCTGCTGCTCTGAGTCTCAGACACTGACACCCCCGCTCCGAGAGCAGGGACAGACAGGGAAGCAGAGGGTGACTAAAAGGGAGGGAGGGACGGAGAGGTTGACAGTGTCTGAGCTGCTGTGTGGGGACAGGCACTGGCTGCAGGTGACAGGAGGCACAGGGGAGTTAGGTGGTTGTGTGTGTGGATGGGGGGCAGCTCTCAGTGTGTGGAGAGGATTATATAACTGCTCCTGTCTCTCAACGTGGGCTTCCCTCCCACAGCCAGCCTCTCAGGGACTCTCTCCCTCTGCAGCACAGCTCTCAAACACACAGACACACACACACAGACACAGACACAGACACACACACACACACACACACACGCAGACACACACACACACACACACACACAGACACAGACACGTACACACACACACACACACAGACAAACACAGACACGTACACACAGACACGTACACACAGACACACACACAGACACGTACACACAGACACACACACAGACACACACAGACAGACACACACACACACACACACAGACACACACACACACACACAGACACACACACACACACACAGACACACACACACACACACACAGACACACACACACACACACACAGACACACACACACACACACACACACACACACACACACACTGCAGGGAGCTGTCATGTCCTGCTGTTCAGTGGGACTGTGTGTGATAGTGTTGTCCTGTGCAGCCTGCTCTCCACAGTCCTCACTGACACCAAACCCAGCAGCCAGCCAGGTACCCGTCCCCGAGTCTCCCGTCCCCAGTCTCTCCAGTTCTTTGCACACGCTCCCTCAGACACATGAAAGTTGCTGTATTTAATTTGAGATGAGAGTGCACACTAGAGCTCAGTGCAGTACAGTCTGATCTAGTGTAGTATGATACCGCACAGCAGTACAGCGTAGAGCTCAGGCCTGTATGGTGCCGTGCTGCTGTGCCCCACAGAGAGACCAGCGCTGCTTGATTGACAGCGATTTGTAATTGCCCCTGGCTGGAGCTGCTGAATTAATGAATCCACTTCATTATTAATTCACCAACACTTCTGCTGCTCTCCCTTTCAAGAGCGCAGTGGGAGAGAGATAGAGAGAGAGAGATAGAGAGCGGGAGAGAGACAGAGGAAGAGCCTTGAACCTTTGTGCAGTACTCAATTCTTTTTAAATAACTACCGAGCAGCACTGAGAGAAGAGAGACATCGTCACACACACACACACACACACACACACACACACTCACACAAACTCATACAGGCTGGCACTGATCCCTCTGTAACTGTTACAACTAAATAACTGTGTCAGGGACTGTGTGCAGAGTATGGCATGCAGGCAGCCCTGACCCCTGACCCCTGCTCTCTCCAGTAGTGTATCTGTATTAATCAAGCGTCACCCTGGGGTGTTCTCAGAGCGCCCCCTTCTGGCTGTGATGTGAAGTGCAGTACTTCTCTGGCTGGCAAGCAGGGGGAGTCACTGAGACACAAACAGACAGTGAGACAGTAAGGAATTATAGAGATCAATGGCTGTCTCTCTCTCTCTCAGGTCACTCTGTCTGCCCTCTCTTCCCTTTCCTCCGTTTCTCTCTGTTTCTACTGAGGGCTTAATCTCTCTCTGTGCTGATCTGCCACAGAGGGAGGGGGACGAGAGCTGTGCCAGTGTGGTGCCCAGGCGGCACTGTGATTTTAATATGGACTTACACACTTCTCCTCTCGCTCTCATACGCACACTCCATCTTTCTCTTTCTCTGTCTAGTCATCCTGAGACTCCCTCCGTCCCTCAGTGCTGGGAGCTGTCCCTCATCATGCAGAACTGAATAGCGTCTAAATTATTTCCCCTCCTCTCTGCCCTTTTCTCTCTCCCCATACCCCCCCGCCAGCCCTGACTCATGTGAAGCTGTGGGCGATCGACCGCCAGTGTTTCCAGACCATTATGATGCGCACGGGGCTGATCAGACACACTGAGTACATGGAGTTCCTGCGCAGGTGACCAGCAGGGCGGCGCCACTGAGCTCCTTCGGCGTGACCCACGTGTTCCTATGCATTTAATCCCTGTTAGCCCTGTCACAGTGGATGGGTTGGTGTCTGTCTGTCTCGTCTAAAGTGTCTGTGACTGCTTGATGTCTATCTGTCTACCTGTCTGTCTTGTTTTCAGTCTGTCTGTCCGTCTGCCTGTATGTCGTCCTCTGCGTGAGCTGACGGCTTTGTCTCCACCTGTCTGTCCACAGTGTGCCTTCGTTCCAGTCCCTGCAGGAGGATGTCCTCAGCAAGGTGGCCGATGTCCTTGAGGAGGTACAGGACCTGCTCTCTGCACTGTACACCGACTACACTGTATACTCACTGCACTGATATTACTGGAGACACACTGTACTGTGTTCTGGCTGTTTGTCCTGTTCCCCACAGACGCACTATGCTGATGCTGATTACATCATCCGGCAGGGCGCCAGCGGAGACACCTTCTTCATCATCAGCCGCGGACAGGTGAGGAATTCTAGCTGTGAAAGCGAGGAAAAGCAGAACTCTTGGCTATCGGGCTTTTCGTGACATCTGAGCCAGGCAGTTCCTGCTCCTTCCACACGGCAGCATTATTGCACCGGGTTACAGTAAGAAGATAAAAGTGATCAGGAGCATGAGAGAGAGCAGAGTTGAATAAGAGAGTGCATAAGTGCTGGGCAGCCCAGGGGATCAGGCTGCTGTATTACAGGTACAGTCTGAACAGGTGTGTCTGTGTCATCACGGGGAGGGGGGCAGGGACTGTGCTGTCCTGACCTCAGAGGAAAGGTCGAACCTCCACTTAGGGGCTAGGGTGGGAAAGGCTTTTGACCCCTGACCCCTGACCCCTCTGTCTCTGTGCAGGTGAAGGTCACGCAGCAGAAAGCAGCCACTGAGGAGCCAGTGTTGTTGTCCACTCTGTCTCGGGGAGACTGGTTTGGGGAGCAAGCACTGAAGGGGTGAGAGGAGGGATTATGCTGTCACTCACACACACACACGCTGAATCACGCACAGTGTTTAACAGTAAAGTTGTGATCAGCTGTTTCAGCTATCTGTGGCCATTGACGGAGCTGTCTGTTTGTGTGTCTGTGTGTTTCTGTCTGCCTCTCAGGGAGGACGTGCGCACGGCCAATGTCATCGCAGAGGGGGATGTGACGTGTCTGGTGATCGACAGAGAGTGAGGGAGTATACTGATCTCACACTCGCACACATTTAGACACACACACACGCTGCACTGCTCTCTACAATGTCCAGTGTCCAGTGTCTGTATCTCTTGGCCTCTCTCTCTATGTCACTTGCTCTCTGTCAAATTCATATTCAAATTCAAAGAAGCTTTTTTTGGCATGACTAGCCACAACTCTCTCTCTCTCTCAGATCCTTCAAGCAGCTGATGGGGGGTCTGGAGGACGTCAGTAACCGTGTTTACGACAGCGCAGAGACCAAGGCCAAGTAAGAGCTGAACCTGACCTCCCAGGGGTCACAGGGTCACTGACCACCAGCTTTTGACTGTGTTACAGTTGTGCTCCTGATGCATCAAATGATGCTTGAAACACTTTACAGCAGGGACACAAACCTGCGGCCCATTTATCATATATTTGCAGCCCTCTTGTTACTTCCATTTCACACGTGATTTTGCACGTTAGAAGAGAAAAATGCAGTAAAAGATAATGCAAATTACAAAGATTACATTATCAATTAATTAATTAAGATTAAAATAATATACAAAATAATACAATATAAGTGAGCCAGGAAACCAGGACCAACAACGAGAAACTGTCACATTAGCAAGTAACGTCACTAAAGCTCGCTGTGTTCTCCGAGTCTGACCGTATCAGGCACTTCCGTTCCGGTACAGGAGAGCTGAAAACGCTTCTAATCTTAATTAACAAGGTAGTCCAAAAGATTATTATTATTATTATTATTAAAAAAACAAATGGTATGTGAAACGGAAACAACACAGCAGAAGTGAAAAAGAAAAGCTGCAGCATCCAAAAAGAGCTCTGCTCATCTTACCTGCAAGTTTGCAAGACGTATAACATAAAACTAGGACACACTTCATGCAGATTTCACACACAATGTCCCGCTGAGACAGTGAAAAACAATCTTACAAATAAGAATCTGAAAATGTACGCAAAAATTATCTCAGTTTCGTTTCATATTTCCTACATCATAAATATCTGTTCTGTGTCTTCCCCTTTGAACTGTCCAATAGATTTCTGTGTCATTTGTAAATAATTGTTTACTGTTTTGCAGCAATGTATCCTGTTCTGCTCATTTAGGTCATGGTGTTGGCCATGTGGACCACAGTTTCATTCACATTGACTTACCAAGAAAAACTGTAATAGGTGTTGCCAAAGCCCTGACAGACCCAGCACAGTGAGAACAGTGCACAGGGGGAAATGTGTAATTGAAATAAGATGTCCTTAAAATACACAGACTACAGATTATACAAGATATTTAACATAAATCTCTCTCTCTCTCCAAGCTCCACGTCTGCCTGTCTGTCAGCTGCCAAGTCACAAGGGACATTTAAAGTTAATTTTAAAATACTGCTCTAATTGCACCTCCTCTAGTAATGAATTCCGTTTCAGATCTTGTCTGTTAGTAGTCTGAATTGACAGTACATGTGTGTAAATGAGCACATTGCACTGATATTCTGTGTGTGTGTGTGTGTTGTCTCTGTGTGTCTCAGGCTGGAGGCCGAGGCTGTGTTCTTCTCCAGTCTGTCACTCACTGATTTCCAGGTGGTCAACACGCTGGGCATTGGGGGCTTCGGCCGCGTGGAGCTGGTGAGTCACTGTGTTGAAGCAGCTGTGTAGCTGCAGGTGTGTTGGTGCAGTTGTGTTGATACTGGTATGTTAGTGGAGGCTTGTTGATACAGGTGTGGTAGTGCAGGTGCATTGAAATGGGAGTGCTAGTGCTGGTGTGTTGATACAGGTGTGTTGCTGCAGGGTGTGTACTGCAGGTGTGTTGATGCAGGTGTGTTGCTGCAGGGTCTGTAGTGTAAGTGTGTTGCTGCAGATGTGCTGATACAGGTGTGTTGCTGCAGGTGTGTTGCTACAGGTGTGTTGATGCAGGTGTGTTGATACAGGTGTGTAGTGCAGGGTGTGTTGATACAGGTGTGTTGCTGCAGGCGTGTTGCTGCAGGTGTGTTGATACAGGTGTGTTGCTGCAGGCGTGTTGCTGCAGGTGTGTTGATACAGGTGTGTAGTGCAAGTGTGTTGCTACAGGTGTGTTGCTGCAGGTGTGTAGTGCAAGTGTGTTGATACAGACAGGTGTGTAGTGCAGGTGTGTTGCTGCAGGGTGTGTTGATACAGGTGTGTAGTGCAGGTGTGTTGCTGCAGGGTGTGTTGATGCAGGTGTGTAGTGCAGGTGTGTTGATACAGGTGTGTTGCTGCAGGTGCAGCTGCACAGTGACAAGAGCCGCTCATTTGCCATGAAGGTGCTGAAGAAGCGTCACATCCTGGACACGCGGCAGCAGGAACACATCCTGTCTGAGCGCCGCATCCTGCAGGACGCGCACTGCCCTTTCATCGTCAGGTCAGACCCCACACTGCTACCGCTCCCCTACTGCTCCAAACTACCCCAAATCACCTCCACTACACTTCTCCCCTTACGTCCCCCTCTCACACTGAGATCTACCCAGTCATAGCCCACTAAGAGAAACACAAACCGTAAGACTGCCGCCTGTGCAGCCACCTGACTGTCTCCCCCTGCTGTCCATAGGTTATATTGCACCTTCAGAGACTCGAAGTACCTGTACATGCTGATGGAGGCCTGTCTTGGGGGGGAGCTGTGGACTCTGCTGAGAGACAGGTGCTGACCTCTGACCTCTGACCCCTGACCCCTCACCCTCTATCCTAACCCCTCTTCAGTAGCCTTTCACTCTGCATTGCCTTCCTTCTTTGTCCCTCCTCCCTGTCTCTCTTGTGTGATGTATGGGCTTGTGCCGGCAGACCGATGTGTTTGTCAACCAGAGAGTAGTTTGTTGTTTATCTTCAGTATTCGGTGGGCTGAGATGTGCGTGTGCGTGTGCGTGTGCGTGTGTTTCAGGGGCTCGTTTGATGACAGCACCACACGGTTCTACACAGCCTGTGTGATCGAGGCGCTGGGATACCTGCACGGCCGGAGCATCATCTACCGCGACCTGAAGCCCGAGAACATCATCCTAGACCACCGCGGATACGCCAAGCTGGTAACACAGCCGTCACAAACACACACACACACACACAATTAAACACATGCACGCACACATAGCAACTGATGCCCCCTCTTCCTTGGCGCCCCTTGCAGGTGGATTTTGGATTTGCAAAGAAGATCGGCTTTGGAAAGAAGACCTGGACGTTCTGCGGCACTCCGGAATACGTGGCGCCCGAGATCATTCTAAACCGTGGCCACGACGTCTCTGCCGACTACTGGTCCCTCGGCATCCTCATGTTTGAGCTGCTGAGTGGCAGGTGGGCTGGGCCAATGGGGGGCAGGATGTGGGAGGGAGAGGGGTTTGGATGTCAAGCGGAAGAGCTGGGGAGATGGTTTCCTCTGAGTCCGTGTCGAGAGAAAAGAGCAGGGCAGCGGGGCTGAAGCATGTAGAGTTACTGGCCCCTGAACGCTTTCACTTTCTTTCACTCTCCTTCCATCTCCCTCCTTTTCTCTCCCTCCTTCTCTCTCTCTCTCTCCGCCTCTCAGCCCCCCATTCTCAGGCTCAGACCCTATGCAGACCTATAACATCATCCTGAGGGGCATCGACATGGTGGAGTTCCCCAAGAAGATCACCAAGAGCGCAACCGCCCTCATCAAGAGGCTGTGCAGGTTATCAGAACACACTACACAATACAGCACAACACAAACTTACAACACACTTTGCAAAACATACTCCAAAACTGTACAACAGCATACACCCCACCCTGCACACCACACAAACACAACCTGCACAAGGTTTGCAATGCAATATGCACAAGACACACTATGCACTGCACACCGTCTCTTCACACAATAGACCCAGCGCTGTATCTGTCCCTCACAGCAGTGTGTCTGATCCACAGGGACAACCCCTCTGAGCGGCTGGGCAACCAGAAGAGTGGAGTCAAGGACATCCAGAAACACAAGTGAGAGAACGCCAGCAACAACAACAACACACCACACTGTACACTACACACCACTCTGCATACCACACTGTGTGCCTGATATACATACACAGAAAGCACCAGCAACAATAATCATCATAATAATAATAATAATAATAATGATAACTTTTGTGCCAGGCGGTGAGTGTGTGTTTGTCTTGCAGGTGGTTTGAAGGATTCAACTGGGAGGGAATTTGGAAAAGCACGCTGACCCCCCCGGTCCTACCTGCTGTAAGAACGTGGGGTGGGGGGGCAGGGGTAGCAAGCGGAGGGAGGGAGGGAGGAGAAGAGGGGGCTGGAGAGAGAGGAGGAGAGTGGACAGGGAGAGTGAAGCCGCTGGTACAGCACCATAGAACGCAGCTGATGATTGGGTCATACTGCTGTTCATCACATGGGGGAGTTACAGTAAATAGTGTTGTAGTAATACACACAGCATGCAGTACAACACCAAGCACAAAGCAGAGCACACTGCAACATATCAGCAATGTATCCTGTGCAGCATGCAGGCCCTGGCTTGGACCTTAGGGCAGAAGATTAGTGTGGACCTGGGTTTGAGGTGCAGTGGGGGGGCATGGCAGCAGTGGCAGAGGTGGACACAGTGAGGCTCAGATGGTCCTGGTGACCGCTTGACCCAGGCTGAGTTTCTGTTTCAGGTCAGCGGCCCACTGGACACCAGCAACTTTGACTGCTTCCCTGACGACCCTGAGGACTCACCCCCCGATGAGGAGTCGGGCTGGGATGAGGAGTTCTGACTGGAGCAGAATCTGAGAGTCCGCTTATGATGGGATGATAGGTGGAACGGCAGCATTGACTGGCAGAAAATAAGCCAAGCCCTCATTGGTGGCCAGTTGTGAACTCTGGATGGCGATTGGCTGTAGAAATACAGATCCTTTGCTGGTCTAGTGAGAGTGTACGGACAGCAAGACAGGAGAGGAGAACTGTGATCAGTCCATTAGGGGGTGATGTCAAAGAGGCATTGTCTGGGATTTTTTAATTATTTATTGGATTCTGTGTTTTATAAAGAATTTCTGCTTTTAGACACAATTTTTACTGCTTTAGATGACCAGTTTGATATTTAATACTATTTATTTGGTGAAGTATTTTACATTACATATATTAAACCAAGCACATTTTAATACTTATGATTACAATTTTGTAAAATCCATGTCTAAAACACATTAAAATCCGATATAAATCATAACAGAACTTGAAACACAACTAAGTGACAAGTGTGTAAACAATAACTACATTAAACTAAATCAAGTGCCAAAAAGTAAACATAAAACTAAAATCAAATCAATAAAGAAAAGAACAGCCTGGTGCATTGAAAACTTAACAGTTCATGCATTAGAGCAACAAAAACATACGAAAACCAGCAAAGAACCAAACAAAACAATCTAATGCATTTAAAGAAAGAATGAAGGTAAATTCACCAAACAATTCAAATCATCTTTATTGTCAGTAAAATAATAAGTGGACATTTTTAACAACAATCTGGGTATCCAGCAATCCAGTTCAAAGTAATGTATGAAGTGGCTGATGCACTGGCTGGTGTGAGACTTGTCTGGCAGGGTGGGGGTCCTGTGAGTGTCTTCTCCAGTTTGAACTTTGCTCCGTCTGTAGAACAGAGAGGGAGAGGAGAATAAAGCACAAACAATGTCCACCCGAATCCGCTGTTTACTGTGCTCCTGCAGTGACGTCAGAGGCAATTGAATGATTTGTTTGAATCTGCTCCGCTTCTCCGACATGTGACGTCAGAGTGGAGGGGCAGAGGTGGGGGGGGGGGGTTGGGTAAGGCGGCTCTGTGCTGACGTCACTCCATTGATTCGGGGGGGAGGATCCCCTCCGTGCCGCAAAGTTTGGAGACAGTCTGCTGCTAGACGTGGGACACCGACACGGGATCCACAGGTAGGAATCTCCCGGCCGTCCCTCTCTGTCCCTCTCTGTCCCTCTCTGTCCCTCTCTCCGGTCCACCAGTGGTGTTCAATACACGGGCAGCAGGCAGCGATAGACGCAGGGAGCTGGGCTGATCTCTGTGCAAACTGGGGGAGCTCAACGACTCCGGGCTCGTTGCGCCCAGGTGCGTCTCTCTCTCTCTCTCTGTCTGTCTGTCTGTCCATCTCTCTCTCTAGATGTAAGTTGTTACCCCTGCACATCAGAACTGTTGATCGGTAATGGGCGATATGTTAGTGGGCAGTGTCTGGATATAAACTCCCCCAAACTTTTGAAAACAACTGTCATGCTAAGATCAGAGAACAGTAGCGCTGTGACTGGGACACATCCCCGGCTAAACAGCTGTTATTGTTTCAGCTTTTTACAAAACTTTGTGTGAATTGCTTTGCGCTGTTTTGATGAAGAGTGCAAGTGTACATGTGAGTGATGTGTGTGTGTGTATGTGTGTATATGTATGTGTGTGGGGCAGGACCGGTTCGGTGTGTCGCCTTGTCTGGACAAGTTCACCCCGCAGGAGAGAGGGAGGGAGACAGTGTGTTGATAAGTGAAGTGAGGATTTGAATTTGTGAGAGAGTGACAGTGTGTACTCTGTGTATATGGGTGAGTGAGTGAGTGTGAGAGACTGAATACAATGTGTATATGAGTGAGTGAATAACTATATGAGTGTGTGTGAGTATCAGTGTTTCTATGAATGAATGAATGAGTAACTGCGAGCTCTGTACTTGCTCTTGGTTAATTGCACTTATGACTGAAGAAGTATTTTGTCCTACTCGCTTTTGCTTTTCTGCGTTCTGTGAAGTATGTTTTGTCATAGCGGTGTCCCAGGGTAAGAGTTTGCAGCAGCGCAGCCTGGCAGCACAGGGTTAATCCCTCCATCCCTCCGCTCACATGACTGATGGGCAGCCCTTCCTCTCCTTCTTTTCTCTTTCTTTTTCTACCCCCCACTCCCCCGGTCACTCATTGTGAGCTTGTTATTCACGCCTCAGTCAGCCAACACAGCGCGATCCCCTTCCTTCTCTGCCCCCTCCCCCCCCTCGCTCTCTGGCCCTGTCTCTCTTACCCCATCTTCCTCTCTCTATCGCCCCCTACCCCCACTTCTCCACCTCTCCCAGCTCCCTCATTTTCCTCCTCCTCTCCCTTTCATCTCAGGCTCTGTCTGTCTTTGGCTGTATCTCCAGCTGTCCTCTATTCCCCGCTGTGCTGCTCCACCTGGACAGCATCCATAATACCGCACAGGTGAGAGGCAGACAGGAAGTGGAGCATCTCTGTTGGGCCCCGCTGTCCTGCTCTCTCTGTGCTCCCTCACCCCAGGTTTCTGGGTCAGAGGGCAGCATTCCCAGCCAGAGTCCTGCCTCTCTAATCAGATTTGCAGCTTTACTGGGGAGAAGGGTGCCACTTCCAGCCCAAAGCCTGCTGTGGCTCTGGGCATACCAGCGTTACACTCTGCAGAGCGCATTCACTGCGGCAGCGCTGGGTTTCCCACAGGACTCCCTCACCATCCGCGAGACGTACCTGCATGAGCATATGTGTCTGGCTCTGCGTGCGTGAGGGACACCAGGATCAGGGCCTGCTGTGTTGTGGTGTGCTTGTTTTTTTTGCTTGGTGTTATTTCTGTGGAGTTTTCTCTTGTGTCGAGGCAGTTCCAGGCCATGTGTGCTGTGGAGTCCCCAGGGGGACAGCAGTGGGATGCTCTACATACACTGAGCTCAGCTGCTCGGTGTGGAGATACTTCAAGTAGAGGCTTGTTCAGCGCTGTGGTTTACCCTTCCAGGAGCCCCTGTCCTTGGGCCCTATGGCACTGTCTCTCAGAGAGCGCAGTAGTGTGGGGCGGTGACTGCTGGCTGGGCTTCCAGGTGTGTGTGTGTGTGTATCATAGGGACAGCAGACAGAGTGGCTCCAGTCAGCCTGTTTCGCTCAATTGGGTTTAAGTAGCAATGCCTTCCAGAATTTCTTGAGGGCGCCCAAGTTTTTAACCAGGATCAAAGTGTAGAGATAACATCCTGCCATGGCCGTCACAGACGTGCACACGGACACGGAGATGCGTTTCTCTAGGGAATCGGTGAGAAGGCCAGAGGAATTCCACGGCACACGCCCTATCGCTGTCTATAGCCTGGAGGGAGGCAGTGAACTGTCAGTGTAACACCTGAACAAATATACAGAGAGAAAGAGAGGGGGGGAGGCGAGGTTAGGGAGAAGCACACCCAGAGAGTGGAGGGAGACGGAGGGTGTCAATAATGTACGGATGGTTGAAAATAATGTCAGACACGATATCTGCACTGCCATTAAAGAGTGTGTGTGTGTGTGTGTGTGTGTGTGTGTGTGTGTACGCTTGAGGATGCATGAAAGAGACTGAGAGTCTGTGGGTACGTTTCCCTCTGTGCGTGAGTGCGTGTGTGTGTGTGTGTGTGTGAGCGAGCAGCACAATAGCCCCTGTCTTGTAGAGACAATAGCAGTGATGAATGGAGGAGAGGGAGAGGGAGCAAAAGGGATAGTACTACCATTGATAAAGATGGAGAGATGGAGAGGGGGAGGTGTATTTGTTTGTGTCCTTGTGAACATTTAGTGTGTACTTCTACGTGCTGTAAATGTTAGTGTTGTGAGTCACTGGGTGTTTGTTGTGGCAGTGCTGTACAGGCACGCCTAGTATGCACCTTAGAGAGAGAGAGAGAGAGAAGGGGAGAGTTAACAGAGAGAGGTGGGGATCACGGAGAGTGGAGTGATGGAGGGGGAGAGTGACATCACCCTTTATCCTCTTTTTGGAGGGGGGGTATGTGGGTGAGAGGTCACAGGAGGAGGTGAGGGGGGCTGTGATTGGAGGAGAGCGCATTGTGCCCACAGACTGGAGATTTGAGAAAGTGGGAATGGGGGGAGAGAATGAGAGCGAGAGAAATGTGGGGGTAAAGAGGGAGAGAGAGTTAGAGTGAGGCAAGGGCATACAGAGGGAAAGAAAGAGAGATGGAAAGACAAGAGCAGTTCAGCTGCTTGGCAGGCTGTCAGGTTGTCATGCCATTCAGAGAGCCCAGTCACAACCTCTCCTTCTCTCTCGCTCTCTCCCCCCTCTCTCTGTGGGGTTACTCTCGGTTACTTTGTGCCCCTCTCTGAGAATGGGAGTTGTTGTGTACAGTGTCAGCCCTGGATACAGTGCCTCCTGTGTCTGTGTGTGTCTTCTTTTTGTGTGTGTCTGTCTGTGTCTGTGTCTGTGTCTGTCTCTGTCTGTCTGTCTGTCTTGCACCATCCCAACTGCACTGCAGTGTCATCAGCTCATGGCTCCCCCTCTTCCTCCTTCCCTCTCTCTGTACTGTGCGGACGAGTGACCAGCAGTAACCGAAACGCCTGTTCTATCTCAGCCAATCAGACTCCTTCGCTCTCATCTCAATTGCTCTACCCCCTCTCTCACTGCCACCCTCTCTCTCTTCCTATTTGCTTTTTTCCTCTCCCCCACTGTCTATCCGGTTGCGCTCTCATTCTCCCCTTGCTCCCTCTCTCCCTGCCCTCTCACTGTGTTTCCAACTCATTTTTCTCCAAACACCCCCAATCACCTTGCCTTACTCCTCTCAATGCCTGTCCTGCTCTCCCTCGCTCCCCTCTCTCTGTCCTGCTGCCAGTGTGTCTCTAAGCGCAGCACTGCCCCCTGCAGGTCACCGCTGTTTTGTCTTGCTTTTTAGACCACCCCCCCCCCCCCCCAAGTTTTATTTTATTGTTTTTATTTATTCCAGAACAATCATAAAAGAACGGTGTGATTACAATCATGTAGGGCTTTCCAAAACTATGAATCAGCAATACAGAACCTGTGGACCTCTCTGCTTCTCTCACATACTGTATTCCTGTTCCTCTTTCTCTCTCTCCAGTAGAGGAGTGATGCAGTTCCAGGACTGGCTACGCTCTCTGCGCTCCGGGGGGGGGGTGCGTGTCCCTGACGTGGAGGAGCTGCGCAGGTTCCTGCCCTCCTCCCTCTCTCTCTCCCTCTCCTCCTCCTCTCTCCTGGGTCTCGGAGCCCTGGCCTCGCTCACGGCCTATTGGCTGGTCACGCGGCCGCGCCCCATCCGCCCGCCCTGCGACCTGCACTCACAGTCCATACCTATAGAGGTGAGGGGGAGTGGGGTTTGATCAGTGTTGAGTATTGATCACTGTGTTTGAGGGGGTGTTTTGATCACTGTGTTTTGGGGTTGCCTCAGGGGGACCCCAGCTGCAGGCGCTCGGCTCTGCTCCCCGACGAGACGCTGCTGGAGTTTTACTACGAGGACACGCGCACCGCCTATGACATGTTCCTGAGGGGCGTGAGGGTGGCAGGTCAGATGGATCCACATACTGTGCTGTTTATACTGTACTGTGCTCCCTATACAATGTGCTGGGTGTGCGGGTATGCATGTGCGTTTCTGTTGACCGCGTGTCTCTGCACAGGGGACGGGCCGTGTCTGGGGTTCCGTAAGGCTGGGGAGCCGTACCAGTGGATCTCCTACAATGAGGTGAGTGTCTCTGTGTCTCTGTGCATCTTCTCCAGGTGTCTCTCGGTCTAGTCGGTGTGCCCTGCTGATGGGATCACTTTGTGTTCTTGTGCAGAGTGTCAATGACAATTCAAAGTCAAATTTATTTTCACAGCAATGGTGTTTTCATTTGTATTTACAAACGGGAAGATGGGAACAAAACAAAACTGTATTTTATTGGCAAACGCTCACTATAATTCACTGTGATTACGGCCCAGGACTCTACAATAATGACGGTGACAAGCAGAAAACATCATCGGTAAACTCATAATCACTGATATTATGACACACACACACACGCCAGGACAAGGTGTTGTTCTCTCACGCTGAGCTGATGCAGTGAGTCCACGCTGTGTGCGCTCAGACTGGGGGGTATACGCTCAGTACTCATGCACACCCTGCACTGGTCCGGTTTCTTTCTGGCAGGTTTACCGTGTTTGATTCTCTCCCTCTCTCTCAGGTGTGTGAACAGGCCCAGGTCCTTGGTTCAGGGTTGTTGTCTCGTGGCTGTCAGCCCGGCCCCCAGCAGGTCATCGGCATCTTTGCCCAGAACAGACCCGAGGTACACTCTTCCTCCCTCTGTATCACTCCATTCCTGTTCCTCTGCTCCTCCTCCCTCTATTCCCCTCCATCCTCCTCTCATTTGGGGTCCATCCTCTTCTGGTCTCATCCTCTTCACCCAGAACAGACTAGATACACTCCTTTGCCTCATACCTCTCTCCTTCCTCTCCCCCCACCTTCTTTTTTTAACAGTAACACAACTGCACAAAATATCACTGGATTGTTTCCAATAAAAAATATTGTTCAGATGTGATGACTGAGGGAGGGGTGGGCGAGTGCCAGGGCTTTGAGAGAACAGGCTGTAGTAAGTTAGTGTCTCTCCTGCTGTTGGTATTGGGTGCCAGGTGGGTGGTGCTGACAGGGTGTGTGCAGAGGCTGTGCCAGTGTGTTGTGAGTGACTCAGTGTCTCCCTCTGCTGTCTACAGTGGGTGATTGCAGAACTCGCCTGCTACACCTTTTCAATGGCCGTAGTGCCCCTGTATGACACGCTGGGACAGGAGGCCATGGTGCACATCCTCAACATTGGTGAGTACAACACAGCGCACACTGAAACAACACACACTGCACCCGAACTCTCACACGTATCCTCCACATCCATGAAGACACTGTGTAACGCACGTCACAGCACTGTAACACGCTGGCAGTGCTGACTCTGACGCTCTCCGTGTGTCCTGGCTCCGCCCTCAGCCGAGATCTCCATGGTGATCTGTGACAAGCCGGAGAAGGCGGAGTCTCTGCTGTCCAATAAGGAGCAGGGCCTGACGCCGGGGCTGGGCTGCATCGTGCTGATGACACCCTGCAGTGACGCCCTGCTGGAGAGAGCCAGGAACTGCGGCCTGGACATCCTGCAACTCGGCCAGCTCATGGTGTGTGTGTGTGTGTGTGTGTGTCTTTATCTGTCTCTGTGTGAGTCTGCTTTAGTGCCTGTGTGTCTCAGTGTGCCTCTATGTTTTCTGACCTGTGCATCTCTACCCTGTGTGTGTGCTTGTCTCTCCAGCCTGCGTGGGGGGTTCTGTGCACTGTTATGTTCAGTGTACCAGTGCGGGGGTGCTGAGTCTGACTGTGTCTTTGTGTTACAGGAGCTGGGCAGACACAATCTCCGGGAGCCTGTGGTGAGTCTCTCCATCAGGACAGTCTGACAACCTGCCACGGAGCTGACCTGTCTCACTTTCTCCCCCTCTCTCTCTCTCTCTCTCTCTCTCTCTCTCTCTCTCTCTCTCTCTCTCTCTCTCTCTCTCTCTCTCTCGCACTCTCTCTCTCTCATATTCAAAGTGCTTTATTGGCATGACCAGTATTAAATATTGCCAAAGCATTAGTAACAGATGTCAAACAATTTCACATACTGTATACATACACATTCAAAACCATATATTTCACTTTTTGGTTTTGTACATTGTTTGGAGGAGGATCTGATTTTGTGTAGCGAACTTGGACTGGCTTTTGACAATGATACCTGTATATTATAATCAATAAAATATAGGCATTGGCCTGTGAAACAATCGTTTCCACGTCTGATGTGTTGTCCCCGCTTAACAGAGCTACATTATATATTTACACACACACACACACCTATGACCCACAATTAACAGTAATAAACAGATAAATTTATATAAAGTTAATGGAAAAATAAATGTAAACCGTAATAAAAAGTAGACCGAGTAGTTCAAATAATAACGATAACATAGATAAATGGCAATCATGACATCAAATAAAATACAATAATTATAATTGTATTGTCTCTCTCACTGCTTCTCCATCTCTGTCTCTCTGTGTGTCTCTCTCACCGCTTGTGTAGCTGTCTGTCTGTCTGTCTCACTGCTTGTCTGTCTGTCTTGCAGCCCCCAAAGCCAGAGGACCTTGCAGTGGTGTGCTTCACCAGCGGGACCACAGGTATGTTTGGTCTATATCCCAGTCCATCCCAGCTGTGAGAGAGTATGTGTGAGAGTCTTACTAACATGTCTCACTCCTCTCTCTCGCTGTCTCTCTCTCTCTCTCTCTCTCTCTCTCTCTCTCAGGGAAGCCCAAAGGTGCCATGATCACCCACGGCAACATCGCCTCCAACACCTCCTCTGTTATCAAGATCCTGGAGGTCAGTCTTTCCCTCTCTCCTCCCCTTTTCCTCTCCATCATCCTTCCCTCTGTCTCTCCATCCACACTCATGGTCTACTACTTCCCCAGGTCAAACACTCACTTAACCTCTCTCTCTCTCTCCCTCTCCCTCTCCCTCAGGGGTCATTTGTGATCCGCCAGGAGGACGTCTCCATCTCCTACCTACCACTGGCTCACATGTTTGAGCGGATGATCCAGGTAACCCCCCAGTGTGTGCCTGTGTTTGGTATATTGAACTGTAGGGACAGTATGATTCCTTAAGCCTGGACTCTGCCTCCAGGTGTCGATGTTCTGTCACGGGGCGAGAGTGGGCTTCTACCAGGGCGACCTGTCTCTGCTGATGGATGACATCAAGACCCTGCGGCCGACCTTCTTCCCAGTGGTGCCACGCCTGCTCAACCGCATCTACGATAAGGTCTCGCACTCTGCCCGACTGCCCGATACACTGACTGGCAGACTGACACACTGGATGATACGTCTTCTCATTTCTGTCTGTGTGCTGGTGTGTGTTGTGTTATGCAGATCATGGGCTCTGTGGGCTCTCCGCTGCGCAGGGCCGTGCTGCTGTACGCTGTCAAGAGGAAGCAGGCCGAACTCAGCAGTGGTGTGGTCCGAAACAACAGCTTCTGGGACAAACTGGTCTTCAGCAACATACAGGTCTGACTGAGACTGAGAGTGACTGAGAAACGATATTGGAGACTGGGAGGTCTAACGCTGTGCTGGTGACACTGCTGTCTGTTTGTAGGCCAGTCTGGGTGGGAATCTGCGGTTCATCCTGACCGCGTCGGCACCCATCTCGCCCACTGTGCTGTCCTTCCTCCGCGCCACGCTGGGCTGCCTGGTGAGAGTGCTGAGCTGTCCATCTGTCTCTCTCTCTCACTAACTCTGCCTGTCTCCCTTTTTGTCTCTTTCTCTGTCCCTTTATTATCTCACCCTCTCTCTGTGTCAGTGGTGCGCTGAGTGATCAGTGTCCGTGTGTCCGCAGATCTTCGAGGGGTACGGACAGACAGAGTGCACGGCTGGCTGCACCTTCTCCATGCCAGGCGACTGGACTGCAGGTGAGGGGGGCGCTGAACTACCCGTTTGTCTGACTCTGCACATCTGTCTGGTGGTGTTGTTGCAAGTGTCTGTGTTTGTTAGTTGTGCTTGGTCTCTGTCTGCCAATATATCTGTCCGTCCTTCCCAACTAAGCCCTCTGATCCGTCCGTCCGTCTGTCTGTCTGTCTGTCTGTGCCAGGCCACGTGGGTGCGCCGCTGCCCTGCGCCATGGTGAAGGTCTCTGACATCCCTGAGATGAACTACTTTGCTAGCAATGGAGAGGGAGAGGTGAGAGAGAGAGAGATCGGGGAGGGTCGATAACTGAGCCACTGTTGAAACCTCCTGTGGTCCGTTGCAGTGTGTCTGTGTGTCCTGAGTGTCCGTGGAAGTGGGCAGTCTCTGTGTGCACATCTGTATGAAGTGTTTGTGTGCAGATCTGTATTAAGTCTCTGTGTGCAGATTTGTATTAAGGGCCACAGTGTGTTCAGGGGGTACCTGCGCGACGCCCAGCGCACTGCAGAGGCTCTCGACGCTGACGGCTGGCTGCACACTGGAGACGTCGGCAAGTGGCTCCCGGTGAGACTGGCTGATACACTGACTGATGTCCAACATTAAAATAGAATACGTTGTCAACTAAACATGAACTCAATCTTCTCTCTCTTCCCCCTCTACCCGTCCTTCTTTCTCTGCTCTCTCCCCTCTCCCTCTCTCAGAATGGTGTTCTCAGAATAATTGACCGGAAGAAGCACATCTTCAAGCTCTCTCAGGGGGAGTACATCGCGCCGGAGAAGATCGAGAATGTCTACACACGCAGCGCCCCTGTACTGCAGGTGTTTGTGCACGGCGACAGTCTGCAGGTACCCACACTCACACCGACATTGATGTTATCGTCAATATTGATCGTACTGATTTTGATTTTAATATGGACAGTGATTTTGATGTTGATGATGACGCTATTGATAATGACACAAATATTGACACTTTATTCAGATCGATGATTTTTAAATTGACAAATATTGAAACTGGCTTTTATATTAACTGATTTTGAAAATAATACTGATATTGAACCCCATATTTTACTATTTTTCATATAGCTACTGATCTGAATAACAATGCTGCTGATACTATTTGTGGTGCTGGTATTGTGGATCCAGCCGCTGTGAGGTGCTGATGATAACGTGAGTGTCCTGTCTTTGCCCCGCCCACACCATGGTTCCTGTCACCAGTCTCACCTGATTGGCATCGTGGTTCCTGACCCGGAAGTGTTGGCGCAGTGGGCGAGAGAGAGGGGCATCGTGGGATCGTATGAGGAGCTCTGCAGGAACCCGGTAACATTCACAAACACACACTGACACAAATGCAGCAGCAAGACCAGAACTACAACCACAGAAACAGAGGGACTATAATGAACTCTGCAGCAGAAAGTCAATGTTTGTGGTGGAGGAGTTTTACAGAGTGAGGGGGCAGTTTTTTTTTAATACCGTCTCACTTTCTCATTTTCCCTCTCCCACTGCAGGATTTGAAGAAGGCAGTGTTGGATGATATGACTGTGATTGGGAAGGAAGCCGGGCTGAAGTCATTTGAACAGGTAGAACAGAGTCTCTCTCCGTGCTGTTTCTCTTTCTCCCCTTCCTCAATGCATCAAGCTACTGCCTCTTTCCTTACTTCCTTCCTTCCTACCTTCCACCTTTTCTTATTGCCCCTCTCTCACTCTCCGTTCACATTGGGCTCTGTCTGCAGGTGAAGGCTGTGTTCCTGAGCAGCGAGGTGTTCAGTGTGAGTAACGGGCTGCTGACGCCCACCCTGAAGAGCCGCCGGGCCGCCCTGTGCCAGGCCTTCCAGACGCAGATCCGCCAGCTGTACGGCCAGAGCGCCCTGTAGAGCCACTGTCCTCCTCGGCCCATCTCACCTCCCGCCTCACTCCTCTGCTCCCTCATCCCCATCGACTCTCACGCCCCCGCCCTCGGTATCCCTTTCGCCGGAGATCATGGGTGATGGTTTAGTGTGTCCAGTAAACCTTTTCACTGGGAGTCCCTCCCTCTGCCATGGGTGTTGTACTGAAAATACTAATTAATGTCTAACTCTCTGTGGGCATCTCTGTACCCCCAGCTCACCTAAGAGCAGTGGGGGCGGTAGTGAACCGCAGTCCTGTAGGCCAAGTGTGAAGAGCTGTCATGGGAAAGCAGTCCAGGATCACTCCCCCTGTAGAAAGGGTGTCATAGATTTTACACTGCCAGGAACGGAAACGGGGATGTGTGTAAATATATATATAGTATGATGTATAAATGGGTGACTGGGAGGTGATGTCTGAACAGAGGGGCGGGAGGCATAACTGTCTATGTGCTATTGTGGGAGTTAAACACAATGGTTTCTTTTAATGTTTAAAACACTTTAAAATAGAATCAAACTAAATAAAATAATTCTGATCTGTCTTCTGGTTTGTTCTTGGGTGTAAGGGGGGACTTGGCAGAGGGGAGTGTAGGGCTGCGCTCAGCTGGGACGTGGCATGTTTTACTGCTGTAGAGAAGGGTGCAAATAAAGACTGTACAGAAAAGAAGTTGTATCCTACAGAAAGCTGTGTTTTTCTTGCTGAATTTTGTCTTGGGGAAACAAGCAGATGCAAGTTATTTAAAATAAAAGGTTTTTGGAATTCCACAAATACACTTTACCCAGGGAACAATCCACTCCGGTGTGAAAGATCGATGGGATGGGAGCCATGAATAACTAATCACAAGGAGATGGTGCTCTATGGGTTTGTAGACTGAAAGACTGCACCCCACTATTACCCCCATATTGACTGGCACCTTGGCACTCCCTGCTCCACGACACAGGAATGCAGGGCAGCAGGGATACGTAATGAAAGTAATACTGATCAAACAAAGCAGCTTTATAAGTTGGAAATAAACATTGAACATGCAGTTCCAAGTGGAACATTTCAAATATGTTATTAATCGGAACCAGTTGCTTGGGACCTTAACGTGATTTATTTTTTTACAAAAGAAATACTGTTCTCCGCTGGTCTCTTGAGAGACTCCTTGGAAGACTGACTCACTACATAAAGCAATAAGACCGATCTCTCAAGAAATAGGAGAACCTAAAAGAAGACAGTCAAGACCAAAATACAAAAATACACCAGCTGTGCAAAACAGTGGGGAAACATAATGCTGAAGATGTAAGAACGTTTAACAATAACCTAATTGAAAATAACTGGACCATCAAAAATGCAAAATAATGCCTCCAAATAAGAATCGAATGAACATCGCAACAACAATCAAAAACAAAAATGCGATTATCAGAAGAGCGAAAGATTCTACAAAAACCTATATAGTAGTGATGAGAGCAGTAAGGAAGAAGAGGTCTCATCGAACACCAGTGAAATACCAGACGTGATTCTAGAAGAAGCAGGCCAGGCGACAAAGATGAAAAATGGAAAAGCACCTGGAGGTGATGGAGTCACAGTGCAGAACCTAAAAGAAGCTGGAGATGAACTTGTGAAGATTCTAGCAAAATGTTTCACAAAGTGTCTCGGAAATAAATACCAGATAAATGGAACAACACAAATGTCCTTCTCCTTCACAAGAAAGATCTGAAGAACTAGAGGCCCATTAGTCTACTTCCCATCCCGTACAAAGTTTGTACAACAAACTATTCACAAAGAAATTAACACAATCGCCTTCAAGACACTGGAAAGCTGTAGATTCCTCTGTGTCTGGGCTTTGCGGACTACGAGAAAGCATTTGATTCAATATACAAACGCAGTCATCAGGGCTCTAAACAATCAAAACACTGAGGAAACACATATACTGCCTTTAAAATATAGCTACACCAATGCTACATCAGCATTCCGACTCCACCAAGACTCCGACCAGATCAAGATTTTCCAAGGAGAACGTCAAGGAGACACAATCTCTACAAAAGTCTTTATCGCAAGAGAAAAAGGAATCAAGTTAAAAAGAGTGCGTTTGGAAGAAACCACACACTGCTGAAAGGAAATCTACCAAAGAGAAAAGTACTTGATTTGATACCAAGAAAGCTGAACACAGGAATGCTTGTGCAGTGATGCCACCAATACCTCTACTAGTGATTTGCAGCACAAATATTTGTTATTTAATCAGGCCCTTGGTTCACATATTTTACAGCATTATAAACTGGTTGTCCAGCGCTTTAGCTCTACACAGGTTTTTATGCGTACTTACAATACAGAAGGACAGCTATAACATTTACAACAAACATAAGGAGTGCACTGTATTGTTAGTCATCTCACGCTTCATCAACTTACCAAAAATAATTGGTAACGTCACCAGACGTTACAAGATCTGACAGTAGGGTGCAAGTTATTTTATTTTATTCAATTTCAGCTATTTCATATTATAGATGTGATGTGTTTTTATTCAATTAGACGGAACAAATCCTTTCAAATGTTCATATTTTATTCTTTTTAAAGTCAAAGTATTCAAATCTTACAAAACACAACCGTATAATAAATCAAGGACAGGCATTTATGTTTATATAATGAACTGCAGTATAAATCATTAACACGATAATACATGCAACTTAAATTAGCAGTCTATATATCAATTTCAATATACTTAATGAGATAGACTGAAGAGAAAACTAGATTTAGTCTTGTTCTCATGTATATTGTAGTTTTTTTTTGTTTTGTTTTGTTTTTTTAACTTGTTTGTGCTCCTGTAAGCTATGATAAAGACATTTGATAGCGATTTTATCTAGTTTCAAAATATAGTTTTCAGTCAATATGAAATATTTTTGTATCAGGTTACTCCAGTCTAAATGATCAAACAAAGAAACAAAATGTCAAAAACGAATGAGGCTAAAAATAACACGGCTCCTCAACATTTTAAAAATATACATCATCATGAGGTTTATTATGAACTATTGAATACGGATTTTGTTTTAAACATGTATTACACTGTTCAGATATTTGCATAATTTATTGGTTTCTAGTGTTATTTATTGTAAAACATTAAGGATTATTTACTATTATCAAAGAAAGGCTAAACCAAAACACACAAAACAAAAAACTGTCAACATAACGTATTAACACTGTTGAGATATTTGCATGATGTATTGGATTTCAGTGTTATGGTATATTTTTGCATAACTGTTTATTGCCTAGGAAACAAAAATGTACTGTATTTGAGACTGCTGTACCAAAATTCAGTTTAATTATGGGATATAGGTATTTCAGCACTCAACACCTGGTCAGCCCTATCAGCCACCCAAAAAGCCAGAATGCATCATAGGAGCATAAGCTATACCCAAAAACTGAAACACACACTGAAAATGCTCTTCATTAAGACCCATAACAAAACAAAAAATAAAACCCACACTGAATACAAAATACAATCTGCTCATTGAGATGTGTTTCTGGTTTCTAATTAATTTATGTTGTGTTGTTATAAAAAGGTAATGTGCCGTTAAATACAGACTCTTTCACTGGCACATTAAGAGTTTATGACTTCATTACCAAACGGAAACATTACAAATTGAATAATAGGAACATAACTTTGTTCGTTCTATTCTGATTAAAGCATTTACAAGGAGATTGCTAACTACCTCTGTG